>NC_056738.1:552852068-553062068 GCF_019279795.1 Protopterus annectens | reverse complement strand
CTACTGTGCAATCAATGTACTAATGTATGGTGCAGCTATATTAATACAGGATCAATATTTATTGATGTCCCTTTTGATACCCATTTATGTGTGCCATTGTCCAGACATACTGCTGTAACAGGTTGAGAAGTATGATTGAAGAGCAAGACTCTAAATACAGCATGCCATACTAACATACAACAGAAATGTATACCAGGTATCCGCTGAGCACATGTATGTATGCATATGTTCATCTGGAAGGCACAAAACTAATTACATGGGTTTCAAGCATTCAGATACATAGGTTCATAGGTTCATAGGTTCATACTAGGCTATCTGCCCTAGGGCATTTATAAGCCTAGCCAGAGTGTGTGTGGCTTTCACCACCCCTTAGGATGAGAATACTATACCCATTAGTTTGCTGTGCCTCTGTCCAGCAGTGATACAGAGATGATTCCCGGGGTAAACCTACGATCTCCCATCCACTCGTCAAGATTTCTCTTGAACAGAGTCAGTGAGGGGCTCTGCCTCACATGGACTGGGATTCTCTTCCATAGTGTAGGGAGTCTCTGGGTGATGAATCTGTCCCTCCAGCACGTCCTATTTATATCCGTGTTGAGGTTTAAGTCTCTTGCTCGTGGCTCTGGTGGATTTGTATTTTTTGAGGTGGAGCATGTCCATTAATTCCAGGTTGGACATGGCCTTGTATGTCAGGCACAGATCACCTCTGAGCAGACGGTATGCGACTGAATAGAGCTGGAGTTTCTTCAGTCGGGCATCGTATGACATATGTTTGAGCCTTTATCCTTTTGGTGAGGAACTTTTGGGGTCTTTCCAACTGCTGCAGGTGTCGGGTAAGGTACATTCCGAATGGGGCGTTCTACTCAATCATTGGTCTGATAAGTGAAGAGTACAGGGGTACAATGACCTCTCCTGATCTGGATGTGAATCCCTTCATGATCAGGTGGGCAATGTAGAAGGTCTTCCTAACCACTTTGGCAATGTGAGTGTCAAAAGAGAGGTTACTGTCAACTTGGGTCCCCAGGTCCCTGATAACTTCTTCCGTGTTTAATGGATTACCACCTATGTGGTAATTAGGGGTTACCTTGTTTTTCCCAAAGGGTATGACTATACATTTTTGGGCATTTAGCTTAAGGCCATGGCTCTGGCACCAGTTATCCATTTCTATGAGACATTTCTGGAGGATGTCTGTGTCTGATGGAGTGTCAATTATGGTGCCCAGTTTGCAGTCATCTGCAAATTTTGTCAGCCACAATCCCCCTATGTTTGCCTGCACTTCAGAAAAATAAATGCCGAACAAGAGGGGGCCCAGGACTGAGCCCTGTGGGACACCGCTCGTGACCGGCTTAGAGTCTGACATGGCACCAGCAACTCTAACCCTGTGTGTTCTGTCCTTGAGCCAGTTTGCAACCCATCTTGTGACATATGGGTTTACATATAAGCTGGTGAGCTTTTCTATGATGCCAGTGGGGTATTGTGTCAATGCTTTTGCTAGGTCAAGGTAGGCTGTGTGAACTGCCTTACCCTCATCAATGGCCTTAGTGACTGTTTCAAAAGTCGACCAAGTTCAAGAGGCAGGATCTGCCCTTGACAAAGCCAAATTGGGTAGGATCCAGTGTCTGTAGGTCCCCAATGTCTTTATTTATGAGTTCCATTATGATCCTCTCCATAGCTTTACAGACAAGGCTCATCAAGCTTATGGGGCGGTAATTTCAGGGTCTGTAGAAGCACCGCCTTTGTGGAGTGGGACCACAGTTGCCGTCGCCATTCTTTGGGTAATGATCCTGTAGTAAGGCTAAGATTAAACAGCAGCCTTATGTGTGGGTTTAGTTCCTCATTGAGTTCGTGTAGCACACAGCCAGGGACACCGTCCGGTCCCATTGATGCTGTGTTTTTGCTTTAGAGAGAGCAGCTCTCACCTGGGCATCTGAGATGTCTGGGATGCTAGACTCTGGTGGGATAGATATTTCTCCTTTTGGGGAGGGGAGAAATTTGTACTGAACCTGTCTGCCAGTATGTTGGCAATGTCTGTGGGTTCAGTGATTTTTTATCATTTTGGACTAATTCTGAGCATATCTGGGAGTTTCCACCCAGGTTTCTAACATAGCTAAAGAAGGCTTTATGATTGTCTTTTGTGTCATTAGCGATTTTTCTCTCAAAGTTGGCCTTGGATGATTTTATGAGTGATCGTAGTTTTTGCTAGTATTGATCAGAGATGCCTTCCCATTTAGGGATTTTGCTCTGTCATGTAGTAGCTTTCTCCTCTTGTTGTAGAGTTTGTTTATGGCTGGAGTCCAACAGACCGGCCTGCCTTTGGTGGAAAAGGTCTTGATTTTATTAGGGATTGCTTGATCCATACATTCCTGGAGGTGCTCGTAGAAGGCATTTGTAAGGGTTTCAGCAGCGTGGGTTGTGGTTTCCACTGGCTCGGGGCCTTGAAGGATACCACTCCAGTCTTAAGAAGTGTGAAGTTTGCTTTTGAAAAGTTCTTCACTGTGGTCTTTTGCTGGGGTGGGGGGGGCGTATGTGGATCTCCAGTGAGATTAATTTATGGTCTGATCTCACCAATGAGGGATATACTTCCGGTGTGGAGCATTTTGTCCCCATGTTTGTGATGATCAGGTCTAGTATATTTTCTCCTCTTGTGGGAATGGTGACTAGTTGTTCCATAGCATTTGAGTTTATGAACTCAAGGAACCTTTGGGCTAGGGTGTTGGGGCTTGAGTAATGTTCCCAGTCTATGTTTGGGTAGTTGAAGTCACCCAATATGATGGTGTTTGGAGAGACATTTATACTCTCCAGTGTCTTCAGGAAGGCTGTGTGGGTTTCCTGAGTTTGAAAAAGGTGGTCTGTAGCATGTTACAAACTGTAGGGCAGTTTTACCTATGGTTAATTGCACCTGGATGGTCTCCGATGCTTCGTGCATTGCCACTAACCTGGAGGTGTGGGTATCCTTTATGAATATGGATACTCCCTCCTTTTGTAGTTCGGTCCGGATTTTGGGGCGGAACGCATGATATGAGGTATAACCTGATAGTGCTGGGGTGCTCTCAGGAGCCTTGAACCAGGTTTCAGTCACAGCACAAACATCGATGTTCTCCATACTGAGGAGGGCTTCGAGGGCATGCATCTTGAGGTTTAGACTTCTGGCATTGAGCAGTATTACCCTTAGTTTTCTCCATTTTTGTTTTCTAGGGTAGGTTTATCATTTGAGCCTTGCCTAAAAAGGCACTATGGGGTGGCAAGAGCCTTTGCCAATATCCGGAAGCCCAGGGTGACAGGTGCAAGCCGTCCCTTGCGAAGCAGCGTGGCTTGTCAAGCATGTCATCCCAGGCAGACAGACATTGGATCCCCTTAGAATGACACCAGTAATTAAGCCAATTATTAAAGCTGATCATTTTGTCTCTGTATTGTGGCATCATTCTTGGTGAGGGTAGGATACTGCTCAGGGTCAGGGTCATACCAGCCTGGGCTACATAATCTGAGAGCTCCTCTATGTCTCTTTTCATGTAGTCCAGGGAGGTGCGTCTCAGGTCGTTCACACCGGCATGGAAAATGACTGAGTCATACTTGTACTTGCTGTGGAGTGACCTGAGTGCTTGTGTTATGTGGCGGATTCTAGCGCCTGACAGGTAGCTAACTGTGATCATTCCTTGTTCAGTCTGGTGAGTGGGACGTCAGTGTGTCTGACTATGGAGTCACCTATAACAAGTGTGTCTGGCATTGTGTTTGGCCTTAAGGGCTGTGACTGTTTAGCACACTGACTTTGAGAACTATGTGTTGCATGTCTTATGTCTTGAGGTGGCAGTTGCTTGGGTGTCTGCTTTGGAGGCCTCTGTAGTTTTGGTAGATTTTGATCAGTACCTCAGTATGTCTTTGTGTGTTTATGTGTTTGTTTTGCAGTTGTGATAGTTCTATGTGAAACTGGGTTTGTGGTGTGCGTGGTTTCCTTCTCCTCCTGTCTGGTCTTGCCAGTCCTGAGTTGAGAGAGCTCAGCCTCCAGTTTGGCTATATAGTTGCATCTCTCACATGTATTTGTGTTTTGTGGGAGAAGGAGTGGGTTGTCTGTGTACATGAGGCAATTGTAACATTGCCTCAAGATGCCCAGATTCACCAGCTGAACAGGAGACGCTAGCAACTGACCCTTGACATGCTAGAAAAAGTGAAAAAGTTTGCTGTGTAACTGAGTCAGAAGGGACCTATAGGGAAATGGGTACTCAAGGGGATTCTAGGCTAATGTAGTACTTTGTTTAGTATACAAGTACTTTACCTATATAAAAATGCTTTAGGAGCAAGTGCTGAGCTATTGAGATAGAGAACAGACTGTTTAGATTGCAAGTAGAGAAGTTCTAAGGGAAAAATTGAAGAGCAGACTTTACGGAGCCAGAAATAGTTTAACCTTGTTTAACCGGCGCTGCCCGATGGTGCTCTATGGGCAACTCCGCGCTAAATCACGCCAAAGCGCGCTAAAGCGGGCTTTATAGCAAGGGGTTGAAAAGACCTAGGAATTGACCCAAAATGGCCAATAGACTACAAGTTTCTGGCTGGAACCACTGCTCTAGGGACAAATAGGCTGCTCAGTGCTCCCCACTCCCACTGGTGAACAAAGAAGCTTCCCTTTATCCAAATAAGGATATGGAATAGCACAGGAACCAAGCCAAAGCCCAGAGATCAGCAAACTCTGAAGACTGGACTATTCTAGTTCAGTAAGGTGGAAAAACAAGATTTTTTTTTTTTTTTTTTACAGAAAACAGAGAAAAAACAGACAGTAAATGCTATAAATGCTTTTAAACGGCTAACGCACTTGAGTGTGTTAGCCTACAGGTAAAATTAAGCAACAAATAACTTTTTAAAAGTGCAAAACAGTTAATCAACACAAAAACAGTTTAAATAGAATGCAGAGCTGTATAAACAGGCGAAAATGCAGTCGCTAAGCAGTAAATAATCAAAAAGCCAGAAAAAATACTTAAATCAGGAAAAAGTCACTCTTTTGCTCTCTGCTGCTTGTAGAACTCTGCAGGACACCACGAGGAGCTGTGCTGAGTTGAATACAAGCGAAAAGCGCTCTAAAGTGGGCTTTATTACAGGGGACTGAAAAGAGCTAGGAATTGACCCAAAATGGCCAATAGACTACAAGTTTCTGGCTGGAACCACTCCTCTAGGGACAAACAGGCCGCTCAGTGATCCCCACTCCCACTGGAGAACAAAGACGCTTCCTTTTATCCAAATAAGGATATGGAATAGCACAGGAACCAAGACAAAGCCCAGAGGTCAGCAAACTCTGAAGACTGGACTATTCTAGTTCAGTAAGGCGGGAAAACAAGATTTTTTTTTTTGTTTTTTCTTTTTGCAGAAAACAGAAGAAAAACAGACAGTAAATGCTATAAATGCTTTTAAACAGCTAGCGCACTTGAGTGTGTTAGCCTACAAGTAAAATTAAGCAACAAATAACTTTTCTAAAAGTGCAAAACAGTTAATCAACACAAAAACAGTTTAAATAGAATGCAGAGCTGTATAAACAGGCGAAAAAGCAGCCGCTAAGCAGTAAATAATCAAAAAGCCAGAAAAAATACTTAAATCAGGAAAAAGTCACTCTTTTGCTCTCTGCAGCTTGTAGAACTCTGCAGTACATCACGAGGAGCTGTGCTGAGTTGATTACAAGCAAAAAAGCTCGCTAAAGCGGGCTTTATTACAGGGGGCTGAAAAGAGCTAGGAATTGACCCAAAATGGCCAATAGACTACAAGTTTCTGGCTGGAAACCACTCCTCTAGGGACAAATAGGCCGCTCAGTGCTCCCCACTCCCACTGTTGAACAAAGATGCTTCCTTTTATCCAAATAAGGATATGGAATAGCACAGGAACCAAGACAAAGCCCAGAGATCAGCAAACTCTGAAGACTGGACTAGTCTAGTTCAGTAAGGTGTGAAAACAAGATTTTTTTTTTTCTTTCTTTTTTGCAGAAAACAGAGGAAAAACAGACAGTAAATGCTATAAATGCTTTTAAGCGGCTAGCGCACTTGAGTGTGTTAGCCTACAGGTAAAATTAAGCAACAACTAACTTTTTAAAAGTGCAAAACAGTTAATCAACACAAAAACAGTTTAAATAGAATGCAGAGCTGTATAAACAAGCTAAAATGCAGTCGCTAAGCAGTAAATAATCAAAAAAACAGAAAAAAATACTTAAATCAGTTATAGCAAATACAGTTATAACAAATGCTCTGAAATATACTGTATATTTCCAAAATGTTTGAGAAGGACAGTCAGAACACAAGAAGGTTCAGGCGAAAGAGAAAATAAAAAAGTTTTGTTTTACTTTTTGAAAGGGAAAAAGGAGGAACAGAAGGCCTTATCAAATGTTCTCTCTGTATTAATCAGAATGAGCTAATGACACTAGACTGGGAGGTGTGTCACAGTAGGGGCGGGCAACTGCAAAGCCACCAAGTATAGCCTACAAGACAGCAAGCACTACAGAGACAAATGAAAGAAATGAAAGTTTTTAAACAGATAAGGATTTGTGAAGATACTGAATAGACAAAGTGCTTTATATATATTAAATTGTAAAAACAGTAATCTGTAAAAATAATCAAAAAAAATCAAGATGATACTTATATTTTGTAGCTCAGCTGCAGTCACAACTTCTCTAGTCTGCACTGTGTGCAAAAGACAGAAACTTTTTTTTTTTTTTTTTTTACAAGAACACAAAAGAACCAGCCCCCACTAGCCAAGAGATAATTACACAGAGGAGATGTTTCAGTTTACACAATAGCCTACCAGGCAGCAAGCACTAGAGACAAATGAAAGTTTTTAAACAGATAAGGATTTGTGAAGATACTGAATAGACAAAGTGCTTTATATATATTAAATTGTAAAAACAGTAATCTATAAAAATAATCAAAAAAATCAAGATGATACTTATATTTTGTAGCTCAGCTGCAGTCACAACTTCTCTAGTCTGCACTGTGTGCAAAAGACAGAAACTTTTTTTTTTTTTACAAGAACACAAAAGAACCAGCCCCCACTGGCCAAGAGATAATTACACAGAGGAGATGTTTCAGTTTACACACTAGCCTACCAGACAGCAAGCACTAGAGACAAATGAAAGTTTTTAAACAGATAAGGATTTGTGAAGATACTGAATAGACAAAGTGCTTTATATGTATTAAATTGTAAAAACAGTAATCTGTAAAAATAATCAAAAAAAATCAAGATGATACTTATATTTTGTAGCTCAGCTGCAGTCACAACTTCTCTAGTCTGCACTGTGTGCAAAAGACATGGTTGTACATGTTGCACATATGTGTAATAACAGTGTCAGTACATACATCAGATATAAGTGTGTATAGCTACTAGTTGCTGCATTGCCCTAACACTGATATGGGTACTAGAGTAGGCATGATATTCAGGTATTCCTCAGAGAAGTGTCCACTTGTTTTATGACCCTCTGTCCATGCCTACCACTACCAGCTATATCAACACCCATATACAATGGATATCACAAGTGTACACACCCCTGTTGGAATGCCAGGTATGTGTGCTGTATGACAATCAGACCACAGAAGGTAATTTCATAATGTTTCTCATCTTGAATGTGACCCCTAACCTGTACAATTCTATTGAAATACAATCAAAGGTGTTTCTAGGAAGGTGAGCAACTATTGCCAAGTGAAGATGTGCCATGATGTTAGAGTCCAGACCAAGATGGATGAATGCTGTAACCATCTCAAGAGGAGTATACACAACATATCAGTTTAAGGATGTGCACACTTATTCAACTGGCTTATTGCACTGAGTATTATTTCCATATATTTTCACAGACAAGATTGTTATGTTTTCAACTGAATTGTACAGGCTATAAGTCACACTACAGGTGGGAATTGTTATGAAATGAGTTATTGTGGTGTCATGTTCCAATTGCACAAATACCAGGCAGTCTATCAGGGGTGTGTACACTTTATAGCCACTGTAGATATATGGACAAAGCAGTACCTGACCTGTATATCCAGCCTCCACCAAGGTAGAGTAATCCTCTTTGGTGGACAGCAGCAATACACAAACCACATAATAGATTGCTACATTGGCTGTACAGAGACACATACGTGCAGGCAACAACTTGGAAGCAAGTCCACCTATATCTGAACAAGCATGTAAGTTTGCAGATGACTTCCTGTAAGGCTGACTATGACTATGAATCCGACATATCCACACCACCAAGCACAATTGCAACTGTGTCTCTTTATATGTTGTAAGTCTTAGAGGAAACAAAACAATTCACTCTGTACTGGGGGTAAAGAACACCTCATGAACACATGCCGAGCATATAAGCAACCTGCATCACACAGGTTAGGTGGGAACATCGCCATCATGTCCACCCCAGTTGTACAGGGGAATATGCACATCAATTATGCTCCTCGCCTCAGCAATGGTGAGCATGTACATATTGCCTGTTGATGGCAACAACAGCATATCTCCATAGGACATAATAACATCACTGTCTGCCTCCTACATGAACTCAGGCATGTGCTCACAGCTCCATCACACAGCACATTCAAACACAGACCTGCCACCATCCACACACCATCCACATGGAAGATGCCCATTATAAATCCTCTACACAGAAGTGAATGGAGAATAGAGGATTATACAATCAAATGTCCTACATTGGGGAGAATAAGATAGCTCAGGGACAGGCGTGTAATGCAAGCTGCTATAACCATGATAGTTTGGAGGGTTTTGTTGTAATGTTGATTATTTGCAAGTAATATCCACTGCTGATGTGCATTTTGACAACCGTATGAGGTCCTGTGACCTTTTTCCTGTTTACGTCTTCCAAGTAACATGCAGAGTACAAACCTAACAGCATTCTCTGTTGGGGAAACTGACATCATCACCCAAATGTGTGATTGGACATTATATCCTGTATTTGGATGGACAGCCGAAGATGTGCGGGAGATGACCAGCCTGTGTAACAGTGTGGTCCACAGGGTAAATGATGCCGGCCTGCACAGCAGAACTTATGAGCATGTGCAGCATCAGGCCATCGACCTCATCTGCCATGCCCGTCAATGGGCTGCTACTATAGCGAGGGACTGGCTAGCCACAGGTGGTGGCCCAGTCATCCAGTCCCCATTCATACCCACCGAGGGGCTCCTCGCCAAACTTGGGGCACATGCCCAATGCACAAGCCATGACGCTGATGGAAGTATTGTGGAGCCGGGTTGCACACACACACACACACACACACACACACACACACACACTGGATGAGGAGAGTGCAGGTAAGGGCTCAGTGGGGATTAGTACACTAATGTATCAGATATACATGTGTCTGTATTGTATCTACATGCATGTGTCAGGTCTGACTGCAGTTGTGGATGGGGTTTTCTAATGCACAGACGTGCACATCTATGGTGAGGACAGGACATTGTGTATTATTGTGGTTAGTACTGTAGATGTGCAGACATGCTGCATCCATCCTGTACCAAGGCCACACGTGAGTCTGCTGACAATAACTCCCTCTCACAACTATCTAGGACCCTCTGGTCTGCATATGGGACAGCAGCTTGAAGCTGGTGAGTATGGCATTGTTCTGTGGTTGCCTGGAAATACCCCAGGCATGTGAAGTGCATGCAATTTATCATGCACACAACTATCAGTAATAGCTATATTGCTTTATGTAATAGCTATATTGCTTGTTTTGCATGTTCACTTGTGCTGGGGTTAACTGTATTGCATCACAGTGGGCACCACTGGGGCCTATCAGATGTGAATTCAACATTCCTGTACCATACCTCACAACTTGTCAGTGCCAAGACATCTGGACAGAGGCCAGCAAATTGGGCTGGACAAATGACCTAAGGTAGGGTCATGCGTGACACATTAGTGGTATACAGTGGATATAAACTGTGTACACACCCCTCTTAAGATGCAAGGTGTTCCTGTTACATACTAATTAGGACCACAATATGACAGTCTACACTTCTTCCAGCCTTTAATGTGACCCATAACAGGAACAGTTCACTTGTAAATCCAAGCATCTGGACTCATATATTGCACCTACAAGGCTGGCCACCTTTGCGAGCGGCAGACATCGTATTAGCATGATGTTTCAGTCAAGTATAATACCTCATGCTGCCATATGTGTCACTCCACTCACTGTGACATATTTGGCTATAATATCACATACATGGACATTGTTAAGGCACACATACCACTTCCAACCACATATAGGCTGCAAACATATGGATATTCCAGACACATCTGTACAGAGGACTGTACAATGGTTTAACCTGCTGCATGTGAGGCAAATGCTGTTACCACACTATATAAAGTAATGGCAGTGGGAGGTGGTCACCAGCCGTGTATGATATACATATCAAAATGGTATAAGCCACACAACATATGATCCTCACACACACAAACAGTTGCCAGTATTAGGATTAAAACTCCTGCCTGTCTAGATATTCCTACTATGGTGATATGCAGTTACCAGACTTACCACAGAGCTTAGACATTTCCATCTCTTCCAAAGGTACTTCTAAGGTGGATGACATCAACAGGTCTATTAAATTGGAGTGATGGGAAGTGCAGGGTAGTACACAGGTCAAAAATGGTATGAGTCAGACAGTACATGATTCACACACACATACACAAACACATACTTGCTGATATTTGAACTCCTGCCAATCTAGGAGTGTCTACTATAGTGTTACACAGTTACCGCACATGCTACAAAGCTTAATGAACTTTCACATGGCCAAAGCTGCTAATAACTGCACAGCTGTGGTAAAGTATTACTGGTAGCAGACAGACTGCCTTCTCTTCCACCCATACATGATGCTAGTCCTTTCTGTCTTGCACTTCAACTAGCATTATGGCTTGGCACTTCACCAGGTTATTGTATCAAGAAGAGTGGCGCACCTGGGAGCCATCAGCAGTACTCATTCATCACAGATGTAGCCCCAGTAAGTACTAGTTATGTCCACCCCTCCTGGCATGTTTGAAGGGTGGGTATCTGTCCTTTCAACCATTAAGCTTTGTGCACTTGTCCATTCTGAGGCACTTTTGCAACTGCCTCATGTACACAGACAATCCTCCCCTCTAAACTCCAAACACTCAGACCTGTGAGGGTTACTCATATATCTCCCAATGTGGACATATATACTCTCCAACAAAAACTGGACTAGCAGGTCAAGAGGATAAGATCAACACCTGCAACACAGCATGTGGAACACGTAGCTCACCATGACACCCACTTTGACATCCATGACATAAAGTGAAACACCACACACCTACCTTCCCAGAGGTACTCAATGGACATTTACCCAAACAGCACAGATCAGCAAGGCAGACACACAGTCAGACACTGTGATATGGCACATGCCAAGTGACATATATTTAACCTACACAGTGTGCCCCTCAACCTAAGCTCCTATGGCTAACCACCTTGCACAATACAGTGATCATGGGTAACTCAGTACTGAGGCACACACATATCCCACTCACTAAGTTGAATATGGAGCAGGTAACAGCCAAATATCCATCACATGCCAGCATCCAACACATGACACAGCCAGTCATGGCACTACACAACAACTATGAGTATCACTCTGTATCTATCTGGGTGTGAATGACTTGGGACACACCTCCCTGGAAACATGGCAAGAGACATGGTTGAACTCTCTGATTATGTGGTCCAGGCAGGTGAAACAGTAGCGCTGGGCAGTGTAGCACTGTCACCTAGAATGATGCTGCAGTACTATCAACAGATGACTAACTGCAATATTGGCTTACGTGTTATGTGTCATTCTCTGGGGATCCAGTACCTCTCTGCTTGGGATAACATGATTCACAGAATCCAATGACTTGTCATGGATGTCCTACATCCGTCACTGCTGGGTTTCCAGGTACTGGCTAAGTGTCTTGCCACCACTATGATGCCTTACTAGGCAGTGTTCCTAATGTTATCACCACCATAACAGCTACATATGTATGCAATCTGAGGGCCATGCTGCTCAACAGTAGACATCTAACTATCATGATGCAGTCACTTATAGCAGTCGTTGAAGTGGAGGACACATGTCTGCTGTAATGGAGAGGTGGTTCACAGCAGCAGACAGCAGACCTGCAGTATCAGGTTATGATGCATTCCACAGCTGTCAGCCCCCAAACATGGACCACATTACACCTCCACAGGTGGTGGTGTCTCTATATTCATTATGGCTAGGAACACCTCCAGATTAGTATCCCATCATAATGCATTGGAGATACTTCCAGTACAATTGCCTTAGGGTAATAGCGCAATCCAGACTATAGTCTGCTATGGGTCGACATCTATGTCCCTAGACTGTCAATGCACATCCCACAACACCCTGCCATCTATGATGGTCCAACGCAACACTGACATAGTATGAGTTTTCAGCTAACCCTCCATCACTTGGGGAAAGTAGCCAAGTGCCAGAACAGTGGCCCAACACTTTTGGGATTCATTTCCATTGCCCTGGACCAGCTCATACTGATCCCCAGCAAAGGATGCAACAACCTTGACCTGTATTGACCACTTAAATATGGGACTGTTACTCATCCACAGATGTCAATCCCTGCATGGTGAGATTCACACAGGCTGTAATCAACATGGAACTCAACATGTCAACCACACACCCCCAAAAAGGTAACCACCTTGCAAATCCTCTCCAAAGCTGACTTTGAAGCCATGAAAACAGAGGTCGATTTCTTCACTACACCCATGGCAATGGGAAATAGCTGCATAACTGTGGAATCATACACATAGGCACTGTACAAACAGGTACATGAATGCATGGTACTAGCCAGAGCCAACAGAACCCCGACACTGTCCTCCAAACACTGGGAGACAATGTGGTGGTCCCCTGCCATTACTAAAGTATAAATCAGAAGGAGGACACTGTTGCAGAGAAAGGTGGTGTTCCATGACTGTTGAACTCCCTTATTAGTCTCAAACACAACTTTGGATCCCTCATGGAATCCCCTACAGGCATCTATGGTGGCAGACATCCAGCAGACACTGGTGACAGTCACAACAGCCTTTGATAGTTACATCAACCACCTCCACAGCATTAAACACAAGTGCTGTGAGTTACTGCACAATGCTAATAGCTATCCTGAAACAACAGAAACTGGCCACAGTCTTGGCAACACATTCAGTGCCAGCTTAACCCCTCTCTCCACCCACAAATGAAGTGCTGAGTGAATGTGTTCTCAAATGCTGTATCCCATTTCCATTCTAGACATCTGTGTGTCACCAGGATGTGGCCCTGCAGCAAGACCACGGGGTATGGCAGTGTGGTAACACATCCACCATGTCATAGACAGGGTACAGTATGTGCACGGAAATCCCCGGTCTGTAACACAGTGATTACATATGCCTCACAGATTATAGGGCTGAGGGTTGTACATAGGTATATGTTGATTTACAACATCTGTTGTAGAGTGGAAAATGGTATGTGTTATGGTTTGGACACACCTCCGATTGCTAATAACCACAGCCACAGGGGATATTCATCAACCAAACACACTGAGATTACTATTCATACACACACACACACACACACACACACACACACACACACACACACACGCTCACACACGCACACACACACACACACATATACACACACACACACACACAGACACACACATTTGCCTGTACTGAGATCCATAGGTTCATTGCTTCATAGGTGTGTACTAGGTGAATGGGCCTGAAGGCTCTACAAGGCTACTCAAGGAATACCCTGGCATCAGGTCATATGAAAATAGTCCCCAGTGTGGCTCAGTAGTATAGTCACTGGAGTGGTCCCCAGGGGTGGGTATTGTATTCCCCATTCACTCATCCAGATTTCTATTGTGGGTGGCCAGTGATGTGCACTGCTTCACAATTATGTGATTTATATTCCATAACATGGACAGTGTCTGGGTTGTGCATGTTCTACATGTATGTTCTTTGAAGTATGGAAGTGTGCTTGAAGTCTCTGGGGGATGTTGTGTGGACAGATTGGTATATTCAGAAGTAGCATTCCTGACCTCATTTGGGGAGACCTTGCTATGTAACTGAGGTAGTGATTATACCTACATAGACAGTATGATACGGTTATTGGCATCTGCCCATACAGGGCATGTGTATAAGGCATGGTATTCCTTTTGTTGGGTACATTTGCAGACTCTACAGTTGTTGCAGGCATCCAGTGGGGAACATGACAAAAGAGCCACTGTACACATCAATTTGGCTACTGAGAGGCTGGAACAGGGTGCCATGCCTTTTTACTTGCTGGATAACACACAGTCAGGAGATGTAACACATCAAAGTATTTTCAGATGTCAGTGGCACTGTTGTAGTCAACAGTCATATAGTCCACTGCAATCACACCGTGGGTACTACCTGTGAGGCAATTTGCAGGAGAACTACCGATATAACGGTTGCTGTGTAGCGAAGTGTGTTTGTGTATAATTCGTGGGTGGAGAGTGGCCTCTGGGTATTAGAAGGGTTGCCTGTATTGTTCACTAATCCATACTGTCACATAGTCATTGCACATGGCACTAGACATGTAGGGCTGTGGGTTATTTGCACCAACCTCTATGGTGTTTGACAACTGTTGTGCTTATAATGTGGACATTGGGACATATACTAGGTCCTCAATATAATAATTTAGCAAAACCCACCCCCCAATGGATCCTGTTATTACACAATCACACCAACACCCACCCAGGATACTGATGACACACACACTTGCCAGTACTGAGTTCCGAACCCCTACCTAGCTATGTATTGCTAGTACAGTGTTACACATTTATCACACACACAATGGAGGTTACAAGAGGGATGTTTTCCCAAGGTACTTCTAAGGTGAGGATCATCACCAGCCCTTGTAAATACTGGCATTGGGTGATGTAGTGGGTGAGGGATTTCACAAAATATGTTACCCAACACACACACACACATTTACATTTGCCCAAAGTGAGGTTCAAACCTCTATCTAGCTATGTTTTTGGACCATTATGTTAAACATTTACCACATGCATCACTGACCTTACATGGCTTAGGGTTGCCAACATGTACTTCTAAGGTGAATGACATCTGCAGGACTGCTAAAGTCAGGCACTGAGAAGTGTACTGAGTGTTAATGGGGCCAAAATCTTCAAGGTACAGACCTACACACACACACACACACACACACACACACACACACACACACACACACACACACACACACACACGTGCATGTGCACAGGCACACACACACACACACACACACACACACACACACACACACACACACACACACAAACACTCCCCAGGAATGAGATTAAAACCCCTACCTATTGCTACTACATTGTTCCACATTTATCACATGTTCCACACAGATTATAGGTAGAGCATTGTTCAAACATACCTCTAAGGTAAGTGACATTAGCAGCAGTGCTAAAGGAGGGGTAAGGGAAGTGTAGTAAGTGTGAATGACCACAAACTTAGGTCTCTACAAAGACACACACACTCACATTTTCAGTTGCCAGGACCAGGATTAGAGCTCCTACCTAACAAGTTTGCTACACTACAGTATTATGCAGTTATCACAAGCACCATGCAGCTTATATTTTAGGGAGCTGTACAAAGGTATCTTTGAAGGTGAGTGATAGCAGCAGTGTTAAAGGAGGCATAAGGGAAGTGTAGTAAGTGTGAATGACCACAAAATCAGATCTCTACAAAGACACACACATTCTTTCACACAAATGCATACATTTTCACAGTTGCCAAGACCAGGATTAGAACTCCTACCTCACTACTTTGTTATACTATAGTATTAAGCAGTTATCACAAGCACCACAGAGCTTATATGTTGGAGAGCTCTCCAAAGGTATCTTTGAAGGTGAGTGACATCAGCAGCAGTGCTAAAGGAGGGGTAATGGAAGTGTAGTAAGTGTGAATGACCACAAAATCAGGTCTGTACAAAAACAAACACACTCTCTCACACAAATATTAACAGTTGCCAGGACCAAGATTAGAACTCCTACATAGCTAGTTTGCTGCATTATAGTATTACACAGTTATTGTAAGTGCCACAGAGCTTATATGTGGGAGAACTGTCCAAAGGTATCTTTGAAGGTGAGTGACATCAGCAGCAGTGCTAAAGTAGGGACAAGGGAAATGTGAATGACTACAAAGTCAGGTCTCTACAAGGACACACACACTCTCTCACACACAAACAGACACATTTTCACAGTTACCAGGACCAAGATTAGAACTTCTATGTAACTAGTTTGCTACTCTACAGTATTACACAGTTATCGCAAGTGCCACTGAGCTTATAGATTAAGGAGCTGTCCAAAGGTATCTTTGAAGGTGAGTGAAATCAGCAGCAGTGCTGAAGGAGGGGTAAGGGAAGTTTAGTGAGTGTGAATGGCCTCAACCACATATCTAGAAACACACACACACTCAAACACAACTTTACATTTGACAGGACCGAGATTACAACTGCTACATTAATACTTATTTGTACTGTAGTGTTACACAGTTATCACAAGCACCACTGAGATTATAAGACTGAGAGCTAACCAAAGGTATTTCTACAGTGAATGACATTAGCACATCATGTGATATAGGCCAGTGGCATGTGTACTGAGTGGGAAAGGCCACATAATGGGATTCTCTCTGTCGCTGTCTGTCTTTCTCTTCTCCACGTCTCTGTGTGTGTATGTTGGACATATTATATTACGTTGGCCTTAGATATATGTGAGTATTCCTATCGAGTGTGTGTGTGTGTGTGTGTGTGTGTGTGTGTGTGTGTGTGTGTGTGTGTGTGTGTAAAATATCAATGGTTTACAATTTGGTGTGTGTACACAGACAGCTGCAAATAACCAATATCAGTAGTCCACTGTGTTGTGATACATGGACTTCATTTCTTTATTGTAGGATCATGCTCAGTATGACCTCCTATATTGAGTATGTGCATCCATTCCAGGGAGGGTTGGACTCCGGTTTAGTGTTTTATGTGATACAGCTACACCTAGCAAACTGTTTCTGCAGGATATCTGTAGATAGGTTGCCCATATGGAGACACAATGGGCATAACATATGGGGGATGCTGTAACTATTGCTGTCTGTGCTGCTTGTGTGACATGTTTGGGTGTAGCATAGATTTTCTGACTTATGTACTCTTTTACACTGTGATGTATCATGTCATCAACTACTGACAGTTATCATTCTTTGCTCGCAGTTATTTACCAGGGAAATACAAGATGAATGAAGCTGAGACCAATATTCTGAGGCATATAGACTACACATTCTGGCACACACCTGCCATTGTGGAGGGGTAGCTACAGACAATAGATTGTTGGTTCTGTGTAAATGGTCCAGCACCTTTTTAGTATGCTGGCTGGGGATCCCCTCCTTGTGCTTTTCTCAACTTCACAGAATGGCCAGATCCTGCTGGGGCCATACCTCTCAGCTGTACAGATACACTGAGGTTATCCAGAGGTAAGACTCATATATATGGTCAGTTTACCTTCACATTGTGGTTTACAAGTGGTTTTGTGGCTATTCATTCATGGGTATTTAGTCAGTGAGTAGTATGGGTGGACATTAGAGTTTCAGACTTCACACACTTCATGACATCTATGCCTCTACAACCTCCCCCATTATCCTCTCTTCTTCCTAACATTATGTAAGCAATATCTCAGATGTATCCCTACAGTTGGGCCTTTATCCCAGTACTATTTATGGCCTGGTCCACAGTCCTTGCAGTAGGACATGGGGAGGCATGCTACTGGCATTTGTCAATGTGGCCTTGCATTTGTTTTCTGTTTACTGTGTTAGGTTGTTGGTTGGGGCCCACTGACATTCTGTACATTGGCACTATGGGTGAGGCATGGGCCTTTGCCAGAGGACTGTAGGCCATTTGAGAGTGCTGCAGGTCATCTGTTACTGCATTTCTATGTGGGATTGGGGGGGGGGGTGCACACCTGCAGACTTTAAATATTTGAAATGACTGTACTGGTATTTTGGTTACTCTGTTGGTTTCCATTTCATATTGTCTTGTGACCTATCATGCAGAAAGGAGGCATTTCAGTAGAGTAAACATGTTAGATCTTAATGGCATAAATTTCAGTTTCAGACTTCTTTCCCTTCAGAACTAGAATGCAACTGCCAGACCTGTTGTAGTATGTCTGTGTAGGTCTGGTGGGGGGGGGGGCTATTCACCATTGCCATCATTTGGGGGCCTTAGCCTGGCCTTTCTTTATGGTCATCTACACCTGTACTGCTGGGTAAGGTTGGTGGTGGGTATGTGACCCTCATTGACATCAATGTGTGTGACCTATTGACACCCATGGTTATTTTGGTCATCACATGTACTGCGGTGGGGGTTGTCACCTTGTGTAATGCTGCCTAGTATGTTGACACCAGTATTTGTTATGACTTTCCTGCTGTTCCATATACCTGTCTGCTGCTATCTCATTCAGCCACCCAATTTCCTTGCATGCTTACATCCATATCATACATACAAGTATGAGAACATACTACTCCATTCAGTAATTTATAGAAAGGGTGACTTACCTTGTTGCTGTGCCAGTACTGAGGACGGTGCTGGAGGACTAACTATGTTGGATGCACATAGTACACTCTCTATACATGGTAAAGCTCAGGTAGTGTCATGTTTGGCATCCCTTTTATTGTATGTGCGGGTTGGAGAAAGGTATCAGTCCCTGGGTCCCTACAGTGTCAGCATGCATGCTATACGTTGTCTCTTTGCCAAGGCATCTACATACTGGACACACCTCCTTCTTGAAAAAATTACATGGAGCTGCTTACTGCTTGGTGTGATGGATTTGAAGTGTTCTTAAGACACTCAGTCTTGCTGGCTGGATTCTGCTAAAATTCAAAGTCTGGTTATATTTGCATTCACAGTCTGTTGCATACAGAAACCTGCAGAATATACACTGATGAGAGAATATACTTTGCAGCATCAACTTTAGAGAGCAGTAACAAATAACTTTTTTATAATAAACCAAACGGAACAACGTTGCAGCTTAAAAGTACTGTTCCAACTTTACTTCTCATATAGTACAGATGATGTGAGAGATATAACATTTACCTTAGGACAAATGAGTCCCTACCATACCTCTAACGTAACTGGATTTATACAGCTCTTTATATACAGTTTTAGTCATGCATAAACATATACATTTCCTGTTGATATTCTATTTTGGAGAATTGCTCATCCTGTAGAAACAATACTAAGCTTCCTTGTTTAACAATGTCTTGTAAGAGACCATCTTTTCTGACAGTGTGAACATCCTGTAACAGTGTCCTGTTGTCCATGCAGAAAAATATATTTCTGAGAAAACACATTGTCACAGTGTCATAAACATATCATGTTGTTTTAGGAAACATATTGTATCCATCCTGTTATTTTAGGAAACATATTGTGTCCATTTTTTTATATGCAGAAAAACATGTCAGTGTTCTTTAAAAACAGATTTTGCATTTTTGCTCTTGCATACATCCTGTTTTTAAGTCTGTAAGGGAAAAATGTCCATTCAGCAGGTTCCTTATTTTCCAGGCCATGGTCATTTAGTATGACTGCTGATCACATATTACTAAACTCTGTTTCTGCATTTAAGCAAGCTTTTTCTTTCAGCATATTTACAACAGAATTAATTTCAGCCTTATATTCATAATATCTAACACTTCTGCCTACAGGGGCAGGCTCAGGATGTTCCTTTTCTGAGTCCCTCTGTGCCTGTGCTAGCCTTGGCAATGGTGTGGGGGGTGTGGCCCTGCCCCGTGCTGTTCCTGCTGCAATTGTTTCCACAGGATCATATTGTGTAGCATAGCACATACTTTGAATATTTGTGTACATGTAGCTGGAGAGTACTACAAGGCTCCACCGGATATGTCAAGGCAAGGGAACTGTGACTTGAGCATTTTGTGCCTCATTATGTTGTTCTTGTTCGGGTGTGTGTGCATTTCTGATGGTTGTCTTTAGCCATGGCTCCAGTACATAACCAGCATCCCCCACTAGATGGCCATGCGGGATGTCTCCACTGGCAAACGCCTGATACAGTTGTGAGCAATGCCAGATGTGGGAGTTGTGATAGCTTCCAGAGCTGCCAGCATACACATTCAGGATAAAGCCCTGTCCATCGCACATGACCTGGCAGTTGTTTGAGGGGAGGCCCTTGTGGTTTATGTAGACCCTGCCCTGCTCACTGTGTGTTTTTTTGATGTGGATGTGCATGCAGTCTATAGCACCAACTACCTCAGGGTATTCTGCTATATGGTGGAAGAGACACATATGTCTGGTCAACAACTCATGGTCATTGGGAAAATATATGTGCTTATTGGTATGTTGTGTCATGGCATCCAGGAACTGGTGGAATACCCTGGATGCTGATACCTGTGAGACCCCCGTGATATCCCCATTCGGTTTTTGTAAGGTACCTGTGGCTGGTATTCTTAAGCTTACACATACCTTGGTATCCACTGGGATGGGTTCCCCTCTATTAATTTTGTGTATGAGGCATGGGCGTCACAGCTCAATGATTTGCTGTAGAATGTCCCTGTCCACTCTATAGTGCTCTACTATCTCCACCTCATGTAGGCCCTAATAGGTTACCCCGGGTCTGTACACTCTTCTCCTCCTCCTCACTGTGGGTCATTTGTCAGCATTCTACTCCTCACCACACTCAGTCTCTAGCACATATTGATGGAGTAAAGTCAGCAGTAGCCTCTAACATTTTTAGTTAGTTTTGCCAGTTAAAAGTCCCCCATCTGTGTACACCGTTGGTGTAGAGTTTGTGGGAAAAAAAAGTCTGTAGAGTGTTTGCATTGTTTATAGCAGTGTGCTGGGCTGCTGCATCTGTAATTGGCTGATTCTGATACATTCCACCTGCCAGCTAACTATGCTAGTTCTCCTTAATTGCCTTCCTACTGCTGTTTCTCCAAAAAAAAAACAGTCTGAAAGGTGTTTGCATGGTTTATAGTAGTGTGCTGGGTTGCTGCATGTGTATTTGGCTGATTCTGATACATTCCACCTGCCAGCTATGCTAGTTCTCCTTGATTGCCTTCCTTCTGCTGTTTCCCATTCCCAGTTCCTCTCTATTTAAGCTCCGAGGTGCGCCACTCATACCTAGTGCTCAAATGTAAACAGTACTGCCATTTCCTACATGGTTAGGTACAAACTAGTAAAAAAGCAGAACGAAAACTAATAAAACAAAATCAAGGCAAAGGCACCTGCAAATGAATCCACAACAACAATAGCGTATACTTTTTAATTATCCGCTTTCGTCCGTAGACTTCCTCAGAATAACACTTACAAAAACAGTCAGGATTTAAATAGGCAAGGCATCACTATGGAAATTAATTAAGAACAATTAATGATGTCAAAAAATGGATGAATGCAACATTTAAAGGAAAATAGTAAAACATTTTAAGTAATATGTAAACATACTAAATCTTCACGTTTATTAACCTTTAATTTCCTATGTTTAAGGAAGCATTTGACGTTGGTGGTCTCATTGAGACCTGGGGAGCGATCAGACCTCAATTTAATCTGCCAATATGTCTCCCTTTGTAATAGGAAATTTTTAAAATCCCCCTCCCTTTTGTCTTTTTTACAAACTTCCAAAATTGAAAATAAAAATTTATTGAAAGACTGACAAACTAAACTATGTTTAAAAAGGGCATTTTTGTCATCTTTGGTTTTAATACTATACAAGTGTTCCCTTATTCTGGTTTTGAGTTGCCTGGTAGTCATGCCCACATAAAAGGCAGTGCATGATGAACACAAAGCAATGTAAACCACACCAGAGGAGCGACAATTGACATATCCAGGAACAGAAAAAGTTCTATCAAAGGAAACTACTGATATATATGGCCCAGTCAGGATAAACCTACACATGTTACAATCGTGGCAACAATTCATTCCCCTTTTACTACTAAGTGGAACACTATGGGAAATGTTGTTGCCTCTTTCTAAAATCTTTTTTAAGTTGTAGTCATTTCTGTATACAAAAGAAGGTCCAACACCTAACGAATCAAACATTTCAGCGTTACCCTTAATGATACGCCAATTTTTAGATATAATATCCTGTATGTACTGATTGTCAGAATTCATCCCAAGGGAACACACAATCCTAGAACCAAAGGTGTTATTGTTGTTAATTTTCTTGTAAGTTAAATTATTCAAACATGAGCTTAAAATCGGAGGATAAAAACTCATTCGCTTGTTATAAATGTCAGTTGCCATATAAAGTAAATCTTCTTTAGGATAACCCCGATTAAAGAACAAAAGAATAATAAAACAAAACTCTTGAAAAACATCACTGTCTTTTGAAGTCATACGACTCGCCCTGATAAACTGCCCTTTTGGGATGTTAGAAATAACATGTTTAGGGTGTCCACTTTTGTAGTGGAGATACCCATTGTTAAAAGTTTTCTTTCTATAAATACAACTGTGTAACTTTTTTTCTTCATAATCCCATTTAAGATTAACATCCAAAAAGTTAATGTTAATACCATGGCCACCTATAACAAACTTCAAATATGTGCTACAAGAATTAATGTCCTTTAAAAAGGAGTCAATGGACAACTATTTGAAATCTAAAATAAAAAACAGGTCATCAATAAAACGACAATGAAACAAAATGTGATATTTGTCAGTTAAAAATGGAAGAAATAAACGCTCCCATAATGCCATAACAAGATTAGCGTAGGCGGGGGCTGCTGAAGACCCCATTGCTACGCCTCTTTTCTGTCTGTAGTATACTTGGTCAAACACAAAAAAATTGTTCTCTAAAATAATTTCAAGGAATCTACAAATCAAAGAAATGGTGTTCTTTGAGAAACCAGAATAAAAATTAGTTAGAAAATTTCTAACAGCTTCAATGCCCTCGTCTTGAGGAATACAGGTATATAAAGACACTACGTCAACAGTTAGCATGACATACCTGTTAGGATCAAAACCATTGACAGTAACAAACTGGTTGATTTTAGCCAAAAAGTGCCATGAGTCACGTAAAAAGGAAGTTTCATTACTGATTACAGGGCCTAACAGGGCGTCAATGACCAAAGACAACCCTTCAGTGACACAATGAGGAGATGAAACAATGGGTCTGAAAGGTGGGTTTACAAGGGATTTGTGGGTTTTAGGAATCCCAAAAAAATAACACCAATGCGTGGCTGGTCAATGACACAAAAATCATAAAGTTCTGCGCTAATATCCCCCTCCATCAATGCTTCATATAAATATGAATGTATAAAGCTTTGACGTTTATGAATGTCATAAAGGGAGATGGTCTCATATTCTTCAGTGTTGTTTAAAAGTTTCAAAATGCTCTCAGTGTAATCACTTTGATTCATGACAACAATGTTGTTACCCTTGTCACTCTTCATAAATCTAACTTTGCTACACATAAACTGTAAATTATTTAAAGCTTTACTTTCAGCTTGAGTTAAATTTTGTTCGCATTGGTGGCTACAAGCTAACAAATGGTCAACATCTTGCAGACAATTCTCTTCAAAAATCCTCATTGTATGATTTAAGTTAGGACAAAAAGTAGAAGGTTTTACAAAAACCCTATCAAAATGAGCAATGTCATGCAGTAAATAATGCAGGTTCAATTTCCTAACATACTGTTTAATGTCTATGACGGTCTTAACATAATTAGCTCTAGACCGTGGAACAAAGTTAAGCCCTAGTTTTAAAATGTTCGTTTCATCAGGTGTAAAAATGTAGTCAGTCAAATTGATGACACTGAAAAAACTGCTTCCCAATTCTAGGTTTCGTCCCCCGATGACTGCGAACTCAGAAAAGTTCGACTTCGGGTAAGCACAGTTTTTACAGAGGCTTGATGCTTCTTGTTGACAAAAGAAGAAGACGCCGCTGCTTTGGCGGAGGCTGCACCCGAATTAGAGATTTGTTTAGGTTTGACAACAATATTGTTGTCAATGGCATTTAAAAAGTTACTGTCTGTTTTAGAAGTAGGTTTTGGTTCTGAAACAGGAGTAGTGCACTCGACATCGTTCTGAAGGATGTTATTATTATTGTTGCCACTAAAGGTAACAAAATCGGGTACTGGCTCTGCTCCGGTATCTGGAGGGTGTTCAGCTGCGTTCAAAACAACCAAACCATCGTTGTTTGAAACTAGCTTTCTGTCCCAGTTATTGACAGGCTTGTAAGAAGTCTGTTTCAAGCCGTTAAAACCTTTTTGAGACTTGTTAGAACTAACATAAGACAGATAAGCTGAATTGTTTTCATAGGCACTAATGTCCCGGAGTAGTTTGCCGTGTTTCCGGTTGACATTGTCTACTGAAGAGTGCTTTAGTTCTTTAATGATAGAGTCAAAAAATTCCCCACATAGGAAATTAAAGGTTAATAAACGTGAAGATTTAGTATGTTTACATATTACTTAAAATGTTTTACTATTTTCCTTTAAATGTTGCATTCATCCATTTTTTGACATCATTAATTGTTCTTAATTAATTTCCATAGTGATGCCTTGCCTATTTAAATCCTGACTGTTTTTGTAAGTGTTATTCTGAGGAAGTCTACGGACGAAAGAGGATAATTAAAAAGTATATGCTATTGTTGTTGTGGATTCATTTGCAGGTGCCTTTGCCTTGATTATGGTTAGGTACAAGCTGACACTTTGAAGAAATCTGTGATTCAGTATAACTCCCCTCATTTGCATAACCCAGTGTGTAGGTCTTTAGTTACTGCACTAACACAGGCCCTTTCCCCTTGATAACCAGTACTCCCTGGTATTGTTTACATTCTGCATGCCATTGACTATAATGGCAAAATGCAGATTTAACTTAAAATTAAGTTTTCCCATTTTTTTAAATTTTCTTCACAAGCTCATCTGCGTGCCGCTGCCCTATGCTTAAACGACTGAAATCAGCCAAAAAAAAAGTTTAATTTTCATAATAATTAATTACTTTTCAATGCCAATGCCCTTATATTTGGCTATTGGCATGTCTAATGTATATAATACATGCCTTTCCACGAGCTGCCATGCCTCTGTTTTGTCAGCTGCAGAAATGTACTCAGTTATTTTCTAAATACATTTCTGCACTGACACTGTTCTACCATGGAGACCTGGCAGCTTGGAGGATCACAAAATCACCTCATTTGCATGGTTTTCACCAGCAAATTAGGTGATTTTTCATGTTTGCCAGTTTTCCGTGCTAGAACAGTGTAGGGTCACTCATGCACATGAAAACGGCACTTTCCTGGATCGCTCGGCGGCCATTTTCTGTGCAGGATCTCCTACACTGTTCCTGCACAGAAATATCGGCTTGCTGAATCCCAGTGTTTAAGAATCTCACATGACATTACATATAAAATATAGTGCAGATCAGCACATGCAGATAAAAGTACTAATAGAAAACTAGCTAGAACTACTCTAGACATTAACTTGTGGGATATTTTGAAGTCACTGGACTCCTGACATAACTAAAAAGAAAACTTTTATTCAGGTCAGCAGTTGCTTTATTCAAGGTTGCAAAACAAATATTGGAAAACGTTTAGGCTATCCAAAAGAAAAAAAAAAACATCTGTGTACAGACTTCTTCTCTGTTTAAGGAGATAGTCCAAATATACATACACTCCTGGTTCAGCCTCCCCCTCTATGGCAATTATTATGCAGGTTTTTTTAAAGCTTTCTACACTAGGGTGTCCTGAGAATCTCTCTCCAGGCATGAGGATCCACCTCCAACTGAAATACAACAGCTGTCTGCATTTGTACTGTTGTCTTCTTGTACAGGTGACATGAGGATTCACCTCCAACTGAAGTACAACAGCAGTCTGCATTTGTACTGTTGCCTTCCTGTACAGGAGCTATGAGGATCCACCTCCAACTGAAGTACAATAGCCGTCTGCATTTGTACTGTTGTCCTCATGTACAGGAGGTATTAGGATACACCTCCAATTGAAGTACAACAGCAGTCTGCATTTGTACTGTTGTCTTCCTGTATAGGAGGTGTGAGGTTAACCTCCAAATGAAGTACAACAGCAGTCTGCATTTGTACCATTGTCTTCCTGTACAGGAGGTATGAGGATCCACCTCCAACTGAAGTACAACAGCCGTCTGCATTTGTACTGTTGTCTTCCTGTACAGGAGGCATGAGGTTAACCTCCAACTGATCTCCATTTGTACTGTTGTCTTCTTGTAATGGAGGTATGAGGATCCATCTCCAAATGAAGTAAACAGCAGTCTGCATTTGTACCATTGACTTCCTGTACAGGAGGTATGAGGATCCACCTCCAACTGAAGTACAACAGCCGTCTGCATTTGTACTGTTGTCTTCCTGTACAGGAGGTATGAGGTTAACCTCCAACTGATCTGCATTTGTACTGTTGTCTTCCTGTACAGGAGGTATGAGGATCCACCTCCAACTGAAGTACAACATCTGTCTGCATTTGTACTGTTGCCTTCCTGTACAGGAGGTATGAGGATTGACTTCCACCTGAAGTACAACAGTAGTCTGCATTTGTACTGTTGTCTTCTTGTACAGGAGGTATGAGGATCCACCTCCAACTGAAGTACAACAGCCGTCTGCATTTGTACTGTCTTCCTGTACTGAAGGTTTGAGGATTCACCACCAACTGAAGTACAATAGCAGTCTGCATTTTTACTGATGTCTTCCTGCACAGGAACATCTTCCTCCTGAGAATCTAGCAAGTCTCCCACAGCTTAGAAACTTTCTGAGTTTGGATGCCAGGGCTCATGCTAGCTTAAGTAAAGGTGATTTTAAAATTTTATATATTTTTCTTATTATTTCCTATTAGTAACACATGTGGTCAGCAAAATATGTGACCATTTCTCCTGTAAATGTAAAAGGGAATGAAGGAAAGGAATGGAATCTTCTGCACTAACCTTCTTTCTATATGAGATTAAACCACATAATAGGACTCATAATGACCATTTAATCCAAAACAAAATAATGTATTTTCTAGTTGATGCACAGCATAAACTGACTGCTCTTAATGAAACATTATTTACATATTATTTATATTGCACAAAGTCATTAGTAATTCCTTACAACTGAAATATTTAGAAATAAAGTATTTTTCCAAAATTCACACCACAATCATCATTCAATACCTTAAGATGCTACCTTTTTAACAGAAAAACTCAAGTTATTCATTAAGAACAAATATTAACTAAGCCAAGTGTGCCCTAGAGGAACATTTTGTGGCCGACAGGAACAAAGCTTTGGCTATAACATAGATGACTGAGGAACAGTACGTGATGGATGGCTGCATGAGCTTTTTTTAATTTCTCCAAATCTTTTGGGTTTCGAAGACCATGACAGGAATGGACCCTATTCCCAAGTAAAAGTATGATTAAAGTTCATGAAATTAATGTTGTTTCAGTCTTTGATGCTAGCCAGAAGACCCCTTCACAGCACCTGCAATGTGCCCAGTAATGACTCCTTCTGCAATTCATACGGAGTTACCTGTACTGGTAACATCTAAGCATGAGTGTAAATTCTTTTTATAAGACCCATTGCTCCTACTACTATTGGAACTGTCCTGGGATCATTCTTCCACATTGCCCTTGCTTTTGCCTGCAAATCTTGGTATTTTATGACTTTGTGTCTCTATGTACATAGGAAACTATTGTCACTGGGTGTAGCAACGCCAATGATCAATGCTACTCTTGTCTTCTTTTCATGGATTACTATATTTTTTTGAACTGTTGGTAATGGGTGATACCATGTGATATAAACTTCATTATTTTCTGTAATGATTTGTGGCTCATATCTCCAGTGTTTTTCAGCTACTTTACTATTATGATATTTGCATAATCCCTGATGCAACAGTCTTGCCACATTATTATGCCTTTCAATATACAGTCCATCTGCCATTAGTATATCACAGCCAACAACAGAAACAAAATGTGCGACTGTTTCTAATTCTGTTTTATAAAACCTACATTTGTCTGTTTCCCCCACATGTTCAATGGACTTTGTAAACCAATGTGTGCATAGTCCACTATCTTGGGCTGGTGCTATTAACCTTTTGATTTAAATTCACCTGTCCTTAACCATTCCTGCATTCGATTCTGAACAACATGACGTTGTTCCAGGAGTTTTCTATACATGCAACTATATTTATGCATTTTCCACATTTCTTGCCATTGCATCTGATCCTTCACATTATATTCTTTCTTTTGTTTTGTTTTTTTGCCCATTCAGGTGCTGCCTGAGTTTTATCTACTTCTGGTTTGCTTTCCATTCCCACTTGACACCGATATGCTTCTGTTAAACTAAGCAGGGAATCATCTTAGACTTATTCTCTTCATGTTTTATAACTTACACTGCATTTTGGCCTTGTGAGGTCAGCAGATATATGTGCAGTCCTACAAATGCAGATCTATGCATGTAATCAATTTTGAGGAGGCCCATACCTCCTTCAGAACTAGGAATACATAGTCTTGATATGGACTGATTTTTATAAATCACGTGATAAGCATGAAACATCCTTCTTATGTTCCTGAACAACATATCCAACACCTTTTGGGGCCAGTCAGTAACTCCAAAACTGTACATTAGGAAAGGAAGAGCAAATTGGTTTATAGCTTGGACTTTGCTCCTAGATGTCAATGCTGTTTTCAGTATTTATTTAGGTTTTCTAAAATATTCCTTGCTAAGTTTTATTCATATTATTTCATGTTTTGCTGTTAATCCTTCATCAGTTTCCAAATATTTATATACTCCCTCTTGCTCACATTCCTGTCCCAAACTGATTTTTTTCTTGGTGTTGCAGCTTTCCTGCTTTAAAGGTTGCTTTTGCACATTTATCAAGACCAATGACATTACTATATCATCTGAAAAAATGTTGACCACTTGCAGTTGTGCTTTCAGTTCCTCATCTGATGAACTATACAGTTTTAAACTGTCCACAAAAAGAAGTTGAGAAGTCTTTACACTTTTTTGTTTTCTGGTAGCCAAATTGTAGCCATGACCTAATATGTTAAGTAGACAGCTTAATGGATTAAGGGCAAGGCAGAATAGCAGCAGTGATAGAGAGTCACCCTGGAATATCCCCCTTTGGATTTTTAACCCTGGAATAATAATTTGTCCTTTATCATACTTAACTGCAAAGTGGTTTGCCACTGTTTCAAGGTCATTGTAATGTAATCAAGTCAGAAAATGGTGTATCTTATACATTTCTCAACATTCTTTTATCCATGAATGTGGGATACAGTCAAACACTTTTTTGTAGTCTAGCCATGTCATACTTAGATTCTTCCCTTTTTTAAAGCTCTCCATTATGACAATATTTAACAACAAATGATCCTTTCTTCCACATGACTTTATTTTGTTACCCTTTTGTTCTATTGCCATGATTCTGTTTTCTTCTAAATGACTATAAACTCTGTCAGCATCAATTCCAGTGTATAGTTTATAGGTTGTCGGAAGGCAAGTTATTGGTCTATAGTTTTTAGGATAGCTTACAGGTTCACTCTTAAGTAGGAGCATTGTTTTTCCTGTTGTTAACCAGGCTGGTGTCTGTTCAGGGTGTGCATGCAAATAGTTCTTACTCATGGATAAATCTTCAAGTAAAGGTGTTAATACTTTTAGCCAGAAGTTAGGTACTGCATCTGGACCTGAGATTTTCCAATTAGAGGCTTTTCTTAACTTTGTTTTAATCTCTCTGGCCATTACTTCATCCCATTTCATATCTTGAACATTTGAACTTCTTATTCTTTCTTTTACTTCTTCTGTCCATTTAGCATCTTTGTTATGTTCCACAGGATCTTCACAGATATTTCTCCAAAATGTAATTATTTCTTTTTTTTTGGTGGTGTTTCAGTTCCTTTTGCCTTGTTTCCATATGTTATGACATATCTTTTTTTTGAAAACTCTACATACAGAAATTAAGTACAACCCTTCAGAATGTATTAAATGGTATTGCTATAATTCCTATTGTTTTTTTTTTCACTCTTATGAACCATTACTGTTGTAAATAGTCGTATTATAATTACCTACCCTGTTATAAAATGTATTGATGTATTAGAAAATGTAGCAACTTAATGTTTTTTAATATGTGTTAACTACACTCTGTACTAAAGACTTTGTACTATTTGAAATTGGAGCTTTTTTCCCCAGGCCTCCACTGAAAAAGGGCACATGTCCAGATGGACATTCCTGGTTAACAAATGTAAAATAAAATAAATAAATAAATAATTTCCCAATTCTCTATAAAACTTTTTTGTGTCATCAATAAATCACTTATTTTGTACTTTTCCTTTATATTTGTCTGCATATCTTCTAAGTTTTTCTGCCTGTGCTGACATTTTTTGTTTATTTTTTTGTGATAGTGCACAGTGGATCCTGATCTGTTCTGATACTGCACATTGCTTTTATCACATCTATTTTTCTGAGTATTTTTGCTGATCTGTTCCCTCTTCTATACTATTGTAACAGTGACACCTCTTCTCTTAATTGCTTTATAGTTTTCTCTATTTAATACTTCCAGGATGGTATTTGATTTCTCCCCTTCCTTTACCGTCCTGTGATTTTGTGGTAAGACTTTATCTGGTATTAATTTAGCTGTACAGTAGTATGTTCTGTTTACTTCTATTATATCGCATGAATTTCTATGGACAGTCCTAATTACTATGTTCATTTGTTTTATCAGACTTCTAACTTTTTGGGTTTTCTTGGCTTTCAGTAGTCTGTTTCTTTCATTGATCTTAATATGCCTGTCCATTTCTATGAAATCAAGCAAATAGATCATTTTCTTCTAAACTGAGGGTTCATTCTTTGTTCTCCATTTCCTACAGGCAATCTATGGAAAGTTTCAGAGTATCTTCCTATACCACATACTCTTCAGTTTCATCCTGCGTCATCCGTTGCTCTTTCATATGGGGACTCACTGGCTTATCACTCTGCAACACTGACTGTGTCAGAGTTGCCAGAGTTTCTTGTTCCTTATCCTGCTGTGATGTTATCAGTATTAGATTTGTTACTAATCTCAATTAATATTTCTTCAACTTCTCCTTTACTGATCCACTTTTCTACTTTTCCTCTATTTTCTTATATTTTGTATTGTAAAAGTTTCCATATCCAGATGCTTTTGTCTGTATTTCTCTGAAATATTTTTGGTGCTGCTCTTTTTGCAAAATACGTTTTTTAGAAATATAGTATTTTTCCATTTACATCACAATCAGCATTCAATATCATAAGATACTATCTTAACAGCAAAACTCAATTTATTCATTAAGAACAAATCCTAACTAAGCCAATTTTGTGCTCTAGAGGAACATTTTGTGGCCTGCAGGAACAAAGCTGTGGCTGTGGCATAGATGGTTGAGGATCAGTAAATGATGGATGGGGTGGGGTGGGTGGTTAGAACTGAGCAGGTGGTGTGACTTGCCCACCTTGGGGGCACATAGGTGGTCTAATACTCTGTGATATTCTGCAAATACTGGATTATTTGTTGTAATTCAAGAAGCTTATGGACAAAGGATATGTGCCTGGCTGTACAAAGCTGCCTTTATAAAATAGTCAACAAAAATAAGGTGTACATATTCCATCTCGATTGGCATAGAGCGATACAGCTCTGACTGTAACTCAGGTACCCCCGAGTTCCTTAGTAGTTCAGGCACCTACTGGATCTGGTGTGAAAACAGAGAGAGACAGAAGTAACCTGGCTTTGCTGGCATGCCTTCCCCCAGGGAAGGATATGAGAGAGCATTCCTAGGGCACACAGTTCCATGATTAAATCCTCTGTGGAAACTAGATACACCATGGAAGCTCCTGCTTCAAGAAAGGCAGAACTGTCCTAAAGGATTGCATTACTCATGGAAGCTGATCACCTGCTCTTGCTGATGCCCTCTATGTGCCAACCCCTGAGGGTGTTACTAGGCATGTACATTGGGGATAGTGCCCAAAATCAGAAAAAACCTGACCCACTCTTATTGGCTGCTTCCGTGATAACCACTCTTGCTTGGCTCTCACATTAAGAGGGGCCAGTTGGTTGAGATAGGGGGAAAGGTCCTACTTCCCAATCCCTATTGCAGTGTGAGTACAGCAGGGCAAAAAATAAAATGCAAAAAGAGAATGCACAACCAAGGCAGGAGGACAAGATGAAGTTATACATGATCCTCACATATGTGGTCATGCATGTCACCAACTCAGGAGTTAATTATGTCCTAAATTTAATATGATCATCCAGTGAGGGAAATCACACCACTACTGAAGTCTCACACCCAACCTGGAGAACAAGATGCTGTTATCAAAAGGCATTCCCAGTAGATATTGTTATCAAAAGGCCTTCCCAGTGGGTAATGTAAGATGTTAAGTCCATTCAGGAAAGGGAAGTGAATAACTCAATACACTATCAATGGGACTGCAATGGTCAGCATGGTCCAGGAAACAAAACCATATTAAGAGAGATGCTGCATAGTGTGAAACACCATTAAACATGTAATTCTACTTGGTGAGAGAAAGGATATTGAAAGAGGTATGCTGGTCAGTGAATAGTAGAAAAACAGAATTGCAGATTGACCCTACAGTCGACTGAAAAACAAAACAATACTACAGTTAGAAATAAAAACATGCTCTAATTTTGCTGTGTTAGTAGCATATAGATATTAAGAGAATGAATACCACTTTACTACATAAAAGCATGCATCTTAATTGAGGTACATGCTATTTTAATAATGCATCCTCCATTGCCTTGTCAATTTCGTTATTTTGCTAACATTTGCTAGTTCTGTGGCATGTCCTTCCTCACTTACTTTGCTGTTTCCTTCCTCTATGTGAGACAGCTGCTTGAATGTCATTCACAAATTCAGGCCAATAACAGAAGCAGTGAGCAGTGCCGCTACAAGAAATGCCTCAAAACATTTAATGCACGGTTGATTTGAAAGAAAATATGAAAGAACTACAATGTCAGATGTCTCATTTTTGAATTATTATAAGTATTTTCAGTCACTTAATATAAACCACGATGTGAACATTGTTTTATTGTAAATTGACTCTTCAACCCACAAGGCCTCTGCTAATTTAAAATACTGCCAGTCTTAAGAACAGCTTGTCTGGCACTCCAAGATATGTGGAATTGTACTGCTTTTTTATCATCTCCTAAAGAGCTGACAGTTGTAATTAATTGCCATGACTAATTTCATGTCCATACTGTAATCATTCCATCAAGTGCCGGTGACTGTCTAATAAATAGCTTGAATGTGAAGGTGGACCACTTTAATGGATCCTGCTTGAAATCAATAATAGACAAAGGATATTTCAGGAAGTGTGTGTGCTGAAATATGCATAGAGCAAATGCCTTCATCATGAGGTTAGACTGACAAACTTAAAAGACATGCAGAAATATGCAGACAGTTGAATATAAATTTTGAAATGACTGAAATGAAAGTGCAGAACATTGTAAATCTGTCCGTTTCTACATATAATCATTTTCTTTTACATGTAAGAATATACTTGGGGGTGTTATTAGCCAGGACATTGTGTTCAGTTGTTATATGAACAGCACTATAGCCTTAAATGAGTTCTTCTGTTCCAGTATGTACATTCCTACCAAGTATAGAATTTCCCTTGTCAGATACAGCTAGCAGAGAATGATACCGAGACAAAGAAATCAAAAATTCAAACATTGCATCTCTATTTTTGTCTAACAAAGATTTCTATATCAGTGATAGAAAAGTAGGCATATTCCAATCTCAGATGACTGTGCTAAAATATAAAGACAGAGAACACTGTGTAGCTGTCAGAGACATCGTGACTTTGGCTGCAGGATGCAGACATTAAAGATGTCATTAGGTGCATGGAACAAGATGAGTAGTTGTAAGAAATATTACACAAATAATATTCTGCACGTTTGAATAAATGCTGTAAAACAGACCTCTTACTATGTTAACAAGCAAAAGCTCTTAGCAGAAAATAGATGTCCTTCTGCAGTTGTAAGCTAATTCCATATCCAAGGTTAATGAAAGTATTCACTCAAAAAAATACATGAATTGATGAATGCATGCAAACATATATACATGCATAAATAAATACAATATTACATCAATCCTTTATTGATAGTTCCAGAAAGAGAGGCTAGGAATAATTTGGCCTGAAGTTTACTTACATAGCTAATTATTTTGATGGAGATTTCAACTGAAATTAGAAGTAGACAATATAGTCCCTTCATTTTGAAAAAAAAAAGTAGACTGCATTATTTATTTTGCAACATCTGCCACAGAGGGTCCAGTCCTATAATCATGAACCACTGGCAGATGGACTGAGTCTAGAGGTCTTAAAAATCAGCTGAGTTAAGCTCATATTAAACAGGTTAAGGTGTAGTGGAAAGTAGTGATCATACAGACAATTCAAACTGAAGTCGCACTTAATCATGGTGTGGTGTTTACTTACATGGGAAACAAATAATACTTATAGTAATGTAAATGATGAGAGACTAGCAATTTCCCTCAGCTGCAGGTAGGTAACTTTGCTCTTGCCATTTGTTGTATCTCAGACCACTTATCTTTTACACTGAATGCCTTTGGTATGACATCTACAGCCACTATGGACCAGGGGTTAGCCATGTCCTCTGCAGTTGTTGGAGTCCCCTCAGTGGGCAAGGGACAGCCAATCTTGACAGTTCTGGCAGTTGAAACTGGGAAGGTTTCCCTGTTGTGTCAGAATGCTGTGTCCATCCCTGGGGAAGCAGCGGCAGTCATTAGTAACATGGTTGGCCCCTTTTCTCCTGTCAAAAAAAGAGAGAACCACTCGGATAGGAATAGTTTATTGGGAATGGCTTAGAGCTTAATTCTGGCTATTGATCCTTCTTGTACAGCCATTTCTAGTAAAAGAAAGAAGAATACCTCATTTCCTAAAGAAATTCAAGATTCTGAACCTGAACAGTAAGATGCAGTGATGGATTCAGGGTTTTTCCTGAGATTTCTGATTCAGACTCGGTGGAGAGCTGTTTCTGATTCTCCCTGTGGGAGTTTCTTTTTCTCTGAGACTACGACTAGAATGTCACAGTGTTTTCACTTGGAGAACACTGAGGTTCCTAGTTCCTCAGAAGAGTTGTTACTGAAAGATTTTCCAGGACCAGCACCCATACCTCCTGTTCTATCTGCTTTAGAGGATGTGTGTATTATTGCCTACAATTTTCCTGATAGTCAGCCAGCTGTCCCTAAAAAGACATTTGGGATATATATATATATATTTACTCTGTATTATACACTATTCTCAAATCTGACTCAGCACCTATGGCCTTAGGTGAGTCCAATGCTACTAAGCACTTAGTTAATTCCAATCCTACTCTTTCTGATAAATATGGGAAAACTATTGATAGGTATGGGAAAAAGTGTATACTTCTGAAAGAATGTTAAACTGCAAGATTCATGTGTTTATGTTTATTGTGAAAGTATGAGGAATGTTTTATCTACAATTTCTTCTTGTGAAGAAAAAATACTTCATATAGCTTATGTTTCTTCTATTGCATTGATCACTACTCACTGTTTGCAGTGTGTATATGACTGTTGTTACTTCATCCAGGGAAATGGCCACTGAAGTTTGCTTGGCTGCATTCTCACAACCTCCCAGATGCTTTAAAAATGAAATTATAAATTCTCCCTTAGATAGAGACTTAGTGTTTAGCCACTCTGCTGCAGAGGTGATCAAAAAGTGTTTTGAAAGGGGCAACCTGATGCAAGGAATCTCTTAGGATTTTTCAGCCTGCCTTTTGCAAATTGTCCAAGTGATTTTCTTTCTCCTTATCCAATTTTAGCAAAAACAAGCAGAATGACAGTCTGCACAGAATTCAGGCAAACAGACATTCAAGAAGTGGCAAGGAGAGTTCTAACAGATTTTTCCAACTATTGTCCAGTAGCCATTTTATAACCTCTTTCAAAAATCCTAGAAAAATGCATACACTTACAGCATATGGACTATCTAGCCAGTTACCACTTGCTAACCAGCTCCCAACATGTTTTTTGACCCAAACATAACACCACCACCGCCCTTTTTACCTTCACTAACTCAATAAACCAACTGAACAATGATGGCTAAAATGTCTCTGCTATCTTCCTAGATATGTCAAAGGCATTTGGCACAGTATCCCACCAAAAGCTCCTCAGTGCGCTCTCTAATCTAAACCTGTCTCATTCAACCCTCTCCTGATTTCATAATTATCTGTCAGAATAACAGCAAGCTGTAAAGTGGCAAAACAGTCTCTCATCCCAATTACCCATCATAGTTGGTGCTCCCCAAGGATCAATTTTAGGGTCACTTCTCTTCACTATCTTTACAAACAAACTTCACACTGCTACTCACCTTGTAATCACAATACAATGCACAGGTGACTTCACTCTCGAATTCACTGTACCCTCCCTTCTGCAACTACAAGAAAAAGAAAATAATAAACATTCTTCTCAGCCATAGAATTCTACCTCTCCAACCATCAGTTCATCTTAAATCCAAACAAAACCAGATTAATGCTCTTCTCCAATAAAAGTCCACTAATCACAAATCACCCTCTATCATTTATTCATCTAACTAAACTGTAATTGAACCCTGTCTCTCTTATCAAACTACTTGGTGTTATAACTGGTACTAGCTTGAGATTTGATAAACACGATGCACTCATCATCAAAAAGACCCACATCAAACTAGGCTCACTCTACAAAGTAAAGCCATTCCTAACCAATTCCACCAGACTAGCAATTGCTAGGACCCATCTTCTTTCTATACTGTTGAACACCTCTCCAGTCTTCACTAACCTTAAAAAAAAAATAATACCTGTCCAGACTTGAGGGAGGCCTGGTATCACAAAATTGCCAAATTCACTACTAAATTATCATACAGATCCCATCACTGTGCTGCCCTACACCAACTAAAATAGTTAAAATTACCCAACCTCTTATCCCTAAATCATCTTATAACTGCCCATACCATCATAAACCAACCACACAAACGCCCAGCACTCCAAAATCTCATTCTACCCTACTCAAATAACAGAAATACTAAGATCTCCTGACAAGCTCCTGTTAAAGGTCACCAAATCCAGTAATGTCTTTGAAGTTTCTTTTTACTCCAACATTATTTCCAACGCCTGGTACTCCATCGCCAAATACATCCTTAATACTCCAAACACAACCAAGTTTAAGCAGCTACTCAAGGCAGATTTATCTAATAACTGGCTTTGCTCATGCACGTCCCCTGATTGACTAATGTAGTCATCTCTTTCATGTTCTTCCGTTTCATTTACTCTCTGATTTATTTGCTATTCAAATCTCCTCTCTCTTTCTTCTCTTCCACTATCATCGATTTTCTCACCCCTTCTGCTACTCCCCACCTTTCTACCATCTCCTCACCTTCTTCTCTTCTTCTTTCACCTCTACCTCCATCAAATCCTGTTTCCTTATACCATCATGAATATTTAATGGCTGTGTTCATTTTAAATCTACCTATGCTATTGTGGTGGTGCTGCGGTAGCGTTGTTGCCTCACAGTAAGACGTTGTCCTGTTCGATTCTCAGCTAAAGCATCTTCTGTGTGGAGACATGCATGAATGGGCATACCTTCATTGAAGGTTGTGCATCAGGGCTGGCAACTCAGTACGTAAAAATCTACTGCCAATCATTAGCGGACCGGAGTTCCGCTGTGGTGACCCCTAACTGGGAAAAGCCGAAAGATACAACAACAACAACTATCGACAGCTGCTTCTCTTAAATAATAATATTTACTCATCTTGCTATTGGAATTTCCTTCCATAGGTCAATGGCTCACCTGTTGTATTCAAATTATTGTGCAGTGTAAATCCTATTGGATGTTCTTATGTCCTCTAAATAATTTTTGCTGCTTGATCACTCCTCTCCATGGGTAAATGACCCACCAGTAATAGTCTAGCTTTCACTGTAAATTCTATTTGATGCATTTGCTGTACTTTGAAATTGTGATTTATATATTTTGACAAGGAATACTGTATTTTAACTCATACTTGTACTTGGAGATTTCCTCGATGGGTCTGCTGAAAACAGGCTACTCACCCAGTCAGACCTCCCTTTTAAACAAATGTTAAATAAATAAATAAAAAAGGAGCTTCTAAAATGAAGTGTCAAACCAAAACCAAGGACAGTCCAACAAGTCTGAATTACTGTTCAAGAGACCTTGTGACCCCCTCCTAACCTGGCCCTTTTCTCTTACAGAAACTCCAAGTCTTCATTTTTATCTTTGGCAACAGATTGTTTCAGGCAAATGGGTTCTAAAAATCATTCAGCAGGGTTACAGATGACAGTGGGAGAAATTCCTCCTTTCCAGGGGGGGGGTCATTCCTGTTCCTGCTGCTCAGACATTTTTGTTTCCACCTGTTCTTTATCACATGCTGTCCCAAGGAGTGATAGAACAAGTCCCCCCTTCCCGGGCGAGGAAGAGGATGTTCCTAGTGCCAAAGAAAGAAAATTCTTGGAGATCAGTTCTTTCCTAAACTTGTTTGTTATACCCCAGGGATTACCTCAGTGTCACTGCTCGACAGAGGCACAGCAAAATAATGGGTATAGTTCCCCATACTAAAGGGGTGGCGTAAGCCACAAAACGATGGGCTAGGCTTGTAAATGCCCTCGGGCAGATAGCCTAGTATGAACCTAAAAATGCCCACAGTTAAAATGACGTTACATCAAAACCTTCTACCTCTACTTCTTTCAGTTTACACTTGACTTAAAAAATGCTTATTCAAACAGATCTTCTTAATGTTTTGTGTGTCTAGATTACATTATCAGTTTCTGACTTCCCCTTTGGACTATCCAATGCATCAAGAGTGTTCACAAAGTACCTAGCTCTAATTATAGCTTATTGCAGACTACAGGGTATTCTCATTTTTCTATAATTAGATGATTTGCTTATCTTTGCAAACTCTTTTTCAAAATGTCAGGAGTCTCTCTTTTGGGTGAAAGATCTCTTGCAAAAGTTGTGATTCCAAAAGAACATTCAAAATCTTTCTTGACTCTCCCGCACAGGGTTGTGCTCCTGGGATGTCAAGTAGATACCTCAGTTCAAAGAGCTTTTCTTTACAAGTAAAAATACATCTTTATCTAGATCTATTTCTCTGTTTTTTTTTCTCTGGGAGTACCTCATGATACCTGTAGAATAGTGTGTGTGTGTGTGTGTGTGTGTGTGTGTGTGTGTGTGTGTGTGTGTGTGTGTGTGTGTGTGTGTGTGTGTGTGTGTGTGTGTGTGTGTGTGTGTGTGTGTGTGTGTGTGTGTGTGTGTGTGTGTGTTGTACCTTTTAGAAGCATTTAAAGGACAGCACATTAATTTGAATACCAAGCACATGCTAGCTTTAGTGCCATTTTGAGAGGGCATCCAGAGAATAAGCATGTATGAATGTAATAGCTAGTCTGTTTATGTTTATCTAAGTTAAAGTTATTAAGCCTCAATCCTGATGTGTTTGCACATAATCAAGCTGCTTGAACAGAACCCAAGAATGATTGTCTGTTTTATCCTGACCAGATGAATGACATAGTGTCAGCACCAGGATTCCAGAGACTGCTTTTCAGAGCTATGATGTGCAGAGTTAACAGGGAAGGTAAACTAAGAGAACCAAGTACAAAAAAGGGCCAGAAATTAACCAAAGGTAATGAAAACTTGCACAAATGATTTATTTTTTTAAAAATATAAAATGGAGGATTACAAGGGCACAGAACACATTATTAAGCAAGCGAGAAGCACAAAAAATGTTAATTAAACAAAATGTTTAAAATTAAGATATTTGACAAAATGGTTATCAGAAAAGCACATGAAGGGTTTGAAATTACCTTTGAATTGCAAAATGAGCATGTTTAAAGTAAAATGAGCATGTCCAGAGCACAGGAAAAGTGTAATGGGCATTAAAGGAGATTAAACAAATAAAATAAATATAATAAAGGACAAAAAGGGCACAGTAAACATAAATAATGCAAGGCAACTGCATGTTTTTGGCAAAGTACTGTGTTTTGGCATAAACTACTATTTTCCATTGATTGAAACTATTCAGGGCATAACTAGAGTTATACAAAGTCCTTGGGATTCATTAAACCCTACATGGAGTGTAGGAGGCTGCCGAGCGATTCAGCAAAGGGTGCCTGGGACGTGCACAAGCTCTCCTTCACAATTCCTGCATGGACACCACTGTCTTATGCTAATTACCTCATTTGCTGGTGAAAATCATGTGAATGAGATGAATTAGTGATTCAGCAAGCAGGCAGGTGTTCATGAAGGAATAGTGTAACCTGCAGAAATGTATTCAGTTACTAGCTGAATACATTTCTGCAAATGAGAAAACGGAGGCATGACAGCTTGAAAGAAAGCATGTATTATATTTAGTAGGCATCACAATGACCAAATATATGGCCATTGGCAGGAAAAATAGTTTTAATTTTTTAAAATAAAACTTTTTTTTTTGGCCGATCTCGGCCATTTAAGCATAGGGCAAAAGGGGGAAAAAATCATTTTTTACAGAAATCTGCGTTTTGCCACTATAGTCAATGGCATGCAGAATGAAAACAATACCAGGGAATAGTGGTTGCTAAGGGGAAAGGCCCAGTGTAAGTGTGGTAACTATGGAGTAAGGCAGTGGTGTATGCAAATGAGGGGAATCTTACTGAATCACAAATTTCTTCTGTCAGACTGCACCTAATCGTGTAGGTGCTCTAACACCACTGTGTAGACAGGAGGAGCAGCTAACATGAAAAGGGGGTGTGTCATGCTTGCTGTAAGCACATTGGAGCTCAGTGGCCTGTGTTTGCCCTTAGTTAAGCACAGCTGAGGAAGGGGATATGTTTGAGGCTGTATTGTGGGGTGTGTCTGAGGCTGTATTGTCTTAGTCCATGAAATGCAGAGCATGTCAGCATCCAGGAAGGGCCAGTTCTGCTTAAAACTGTTCACTTTAGCTAAACAGGTGTGCACGGTGCACACCGGGCCTAAAACAAAAAGAAAAAAATAAACCAACAAAAATAGCAGAATTGTTTATAATTGAGCGCCAGGTATGCGTGGAACGGGGAGGAAACAGGAAGGGGAAACAGTAGAAGGAAGGCAATCAAGGAGAACTAGCATAGCTGGCAGGTGGAATGTATCAGAATCAACCAAATACACATGCAGCAGCCCAGACACTACTATAAACTATGCTAATACCTTTCAGTCTGATTTTTCCCACAAACTCTACACCTCTGGTGTGCACATTAGGGGGTTTTAAACTGACAAATCTAACAACACATGTTAGGGGCTGCTGTTGCTCTGATCTATCAGTATGTGCTAGAGACTGAGGGTTGTGAGGAGGATAGTGATAACCAACTCAGACCGAGAAGGAGGAGAAGAGTGTTCAGACCCAGGGTAACCTACCAGGGGCTGCAAGATCTGGAGATAGTAGAGCACTACAGAGTAGATAGGGACATACTCCAGCACCTTGTTGCGCAGTGCCAGCCTTGCCTTAGACCCATAACCAACAGAGGGGAACCAATCCCAGTGGATGCCAAGGTATGTGTAGCCTTAAGAATAATAGCTACTGGTACTTTCCAAAGACTAACTGGGGATATGATGGGGGTCTCACAGGCATCTGCATCCAGGATACTCCACCAGTTCCTGGTTGCCATGTGACCACATGCCACTGAGCACATTTACTTCCCCAGCAGCTGTGAGGAGAGGACCAGGAATATGCATCTCTTCCATCATGTAGCAGACTACCCAGAGGTACTGGGTGCCATAGACTGCACGCACATCCACATCAAAGCACTACCCGGTGACCAGGTTAGGGTCTACCTAAATTGCAAGGGCTTCCACTCCATCAACTGCCAGGTCATGTGCGATGAACAAACCAAAAGGTTCTGAACCAGCAGGTGTAAAACTCCAAAGGTTTATTACAAAATGTAAAAGTAAAGCACTTTTCGTCTCCCTTAGTAGGAAGACTTCTTCAGACAAATGAAAAAATCATCAAACACAATTTAAAACCCAAAAAAAGGGGTGTGTGTTGCAAAACTACAAACAGCTGCCTTAATTGAACCCACTGACATACCTTCACATTTAAAGTTGTATTACATTAAAAGCATAAATAAATGTCCACTTAGTGTAGACAGGGTATCAAACATAAAAAAGTTTTCAAAAAAGAAACATGAACTTGATAAAAGTAACCAAGAATGTCTTAGTGAAGATTCATGAACCTAATCAAGTGTAAATACTGTTTGTTTCCCTTAAAATACATTTTAGCAAACAACTTTTCATAGGGTAAAACAAAACTCATACAGAATCTTGTGATTAAAAAGAAAATAAAATGAAGTAATGCTTGCAACCAAATGTAATATCCATTCCTTAACAGAAAAGGTAGTAAGGAGTACACATCTCTAATGCATAATGAAGAATCAATAATAAATGAATAAATAAACAGTGAAACTCAACTAGGAGTCTGCAATAAGCGTAATTTCAAAGGTGTTTCTAATAAAAGAAATGTTATTTCTAATATTAAATAACCGAATATGTTTATTTCTGTGTTAAAAATCGAACACAGAAATTGCTTGTCATTTCAACGCCAACAGAATGCAACAACAGTATATGAAAAAGACATTTTTTTTTTTTTTTTAATGTTCCTTGAGGCAATGGGTAAAGCACCAAGCTGCGATGAGAACACTTTCTAAGCTTTAGTATGCACAGTTGTAACAGCCAAAACAAGTCAAAATGCAGCTGTTTCAGAAAAAATATGGCAAGGCATTGCGTGGAAGACACGTCTAAATCAAAACAAACAAACTGCCAGATTCACAAGACGGTACTTCCTTCAAGAACCGTGCAGGTACTAAACATGCGAAAAAGGTGGATAGCCAAACAAATGAAAAATCAGTTCACAATCGTGCCCATGAATACGGCACATTGTTCTGCAAATGAGTTTATACTGTGTGCGAAAAAGGTAATAAATAAAGTAGCAGAAGACAAAAGAAAGAAACGCAACACCTAAGTAAATCCACAGCTGTTGGTGTTCAATGACATTGACAATAGGTAAACATAGCACTTAAAAATGTGTCTAAAAATGGGTCTAAACATTAAGATCTCATTGTTGCTTACGCAAAAAGGTGTGTGTGTCTAGAAGTAAGCAAAAATCAAGTCAGACCACAATGCAGAACCTGACAAAAATAAATTATAACAACCCTGCTCATGCTTTCCTTTTTAAAGTTATAGACCAGGTACTTACAGATGAAAGCGGAAGACCCCAACAATTATTAGAAAAAAATAAATAAATAAAAAGGAACTCATTTGGCAACTTAAAATGAACTCTTACACGTCACCAGGGTTGAACGAAGTTACTTCTTTGACTTGTGTTTTAAAGTTAAGAAACCTGCTAAGATAAGACTTCTTTCATCATTACTTAAACCTCAAGTCTGGTTTTTAGACCTTAATTCACAAATGTTTAACTTGAGAAGCATTACTTTTCTGACCTCTGCAGCACTTCGCTGTACTTTGACCCATACCTTATTTTATTTTATTATTTTTATTTGTATTTTCATTTTGCATAGTTTCGTTCAGGATTTGTATGTTTTATTTTTGTCAGGTTCTGCATTGTGGTCTGACTTGATTTTTGCTTACTTCTAGACACACACACCTTTTTGCGTAAGCAACAATGAGATCTTAATGTTTAGACCCATGGTATTTTGAAGTGCTATGTTTACCTATTGTCAATGTCATTGAACACCAACAGCTGTGGATTTACTTAGGTGTTGTGTTTCTTTCTTTCTTTTGTCTTCTGCTACTTTATTTATTACCTTTTTCACACACAGTACAAACTCATTTGCAGAACAATGTGCCTTATTCATGGGCACGATTGTGAACTGATTTTTCATTTGTTTGGCTATCCACCTTTTTCGCATGTTTAGTACCTGCACGGTTCTTGAATGAAGTACCGTCTTGTGAATCCGGCGGTTTGTTTGTTTTGATTTAGACATGTCTTTCACGCAATGCCTTGCCATATTTTTTCTGAAACAGCTGCATTTTGACTTGTTTTGGCTGTTACAACTGTGCATACTAAAGCTTAGAAAGTGTTCTCATCGCAGCTTGGTGCTTTACCCATTGCTCAAGGAACATTAAAAAAAAAAATTCTTTTTCATATACTGTTGTTGCATTCTGTTGGCGTTGAAATGACAAGCAATTTCTGTGTTAGATTTTTAACACAGAAATAAACATATTCAGTTATTTAATATTAGAAATAACATTTCTTTTATTAGAAACGCCTTTGAAATTACGCTTATTGCAGACTCCTAGTTGAGTTTCATTGTTTATTTATTCATTTATTATTGATTCTTCATTATGCATTAGAGATGTGTACTCCTTACTACCTTTTCTGTTAAGGAATGGATATTAAATTTGGTTGCAAGCATTACTTCATTTTATTTTCTTTTTAATCACAAGATTCTGTATGAGTTTTGTTTTACCCTATGAAAAGTTGTTTGCTAAAATGTATTTTTAGGGAAACAAACAGTATTTACACTTGATTAGGTTCATGAATCTTCACTAAGAGATTCTTGGTTACTTTTATCAAGTTCATGTTTCTTTTCTGAAAACTTTTTTTATGTTTGACACCCTGTCTACACTAAGTGGACATTTATTTATGCTTTTAATGTAATACAACTTTAAATGTGAAGGTATGTCAGTGGGTTCAATTAAGGCAGCTGTTTGTAATTTTGTAACACACACCCCTTTTTTTGGGTTTTAAATTGTGTTTGATGATTTTTTCCTTTGTCTAAAGAAGTCTTCCGACTAAGAGAGACGAAAAGCGCTTTACTTTTACATTTTCTAATAAACCTTTGGAGTTTTACACCTGCTGGTTCGGAACCTTTTGGTTTGTTTTTTGGCAATTTGTTTTTCTTCAGTTTTGGAATTGTTAGGTCATGTGCGATGCCCAGGGCATTATCATGAATGTGTGTGCTGGCAGCCCTGGAAGCTATCATGAATCCCACATCTGGCATTCGTCCCAGCTGTACCAGTCATTTGCCAGTTGGGACATCCCATATGGCCATCTGGTGGAGGATGCTGCTATGCACTGGAGCCATGGATGATGACTCCCATCAGAAATGCACACACACCCACACAAATGCCACAATGAGGCACACGCACAAACCAGGATCATTATAGAACATGTGTTTTGGATGCTCAAGTCACAGTTCCGCTACCTTGACATATCCAGTGGATCCTTGCAGTACTTTCCAGCCACATGTGCACACATGTTCATAGTATGCACCATGCTACACAATATGATCCTCTGGAAACAGCTGCAGCAGGAACAAAATGGGGAAGACCCACACAGTCCCCCACCATTTCCAAGGTCTCCACAGGCACAAAGGGACTCGGTGGAACATCCTGAGCCTGCCTCTGTAGGCGGACGGAGGCATGGCCAGTGTGCCCTGGCCTTGGCAAAGAGGCAAAGCATAGCACATACACTGACATTGTAAGGCCCGAGGGACTGAGCTCTCTCTCTCTGACTCACACACACAGTACAATGGATGCCAAACATCACACCACCTATACCTTACCATGTATAGGCAGTATACTGCATGCATCTGACATAATCAGCCCTCAAGCATCATCCTCACAACAGGCTCAGGCACAAGGTAAGTCAGTCTTCTTAACAAAATAAATGAATGGAGTGCAATGTTCTGCTAGCATATATATGGTATTGATCAAGCATGCAAGGGAATGGGGTGGCTTACTGGGATAGTAGTAGACAACTGACAGCTCTGTGGGACAGCAGAAAGTGTATCCCCAGTACTGGCCTACCCACACCATGCAGTACTATCCTAGTTGACAGATACCACTGCAGTATATGTGGTGAGCCAAATAACTGGGGGGGGGGGGGTCAGAAGTCACATGCATGGATGACAAAGTGGGAGTCCCATACCCACCACCAGCCTCACTCAGCAAATCAGCTGTAAAAAAACATACAGAAATGTCTGGCAAAGGCCACCACATGGCGACTTCCATGAAATACCTACCTACAGACTTTTACACAGTGATATCACAGCAGTTCTGGCAGTGGCAGTATGGCCTTGAAAGGTAAGAAGTCTGAAACTACAAATGTTTACACTAGAACAATCTGACCTGTGGTCGATACTGTTATGCCTGTAATCTCAAAGATAGGGTACACCACTATGCTAAATGGGACCAAAATGTTAAGCAAATATCAGCAAAGTCTCTGCAAATGTGTATTGTGTATAGATGTAACCCCCCCCACACACACAGTCACATAGAAATGCAGTAACATGTCCCCAGCCGTAAGCAGCATCCAGCCATCAACTAGAGTGATGGCTCAATACAAACAGAAAGCAATTGTCAGTAACACCCACAGTCAACTTACTGGTACCATCCCAGGGTTGTCTTCTGCCAGCAGCCTGGGAACATATGATCATCAGAATGCACTGCCTTGCTACAGATGCCCTGCATCTGTCACACCTGGCCTACAGGCCTCTGGCAAATGCTTATGCCTCACTCACAGTGCCCTGTTAGGGGGTATCATGGGGTCCCTAACACCAACATAATGCAGTATACAAAATGCAAAGAAAGGCCATGCTGCTAACTGCTAGGAGAAAATCTACCAGTGTCAGAGAACCAGAAATCTGGACAAAGCATGAATAATGGGATCAAAAAGGTCTAAAGAGAAAGACACCTTTGAAATACTGCTCTAATAATGTTATAAAGTTGATGGAATGATTGTAGTAGCATGGAATGTCTGATGGGTACAAAGTCTGAAACTGCAATGTCAACTGTCAGTAATATCTGACTTCAACTCTGAGTGACTTGAAAACACTTTTCCTTGAAAACCACACTTGTTTGGGTAACCAACAAGATATATGCGTCATGGATGTGGACATTCTGTGATACTCTCTACAGTCAACAGGCAGGGTTAGGAGTCTAAACATGGGAATGCACTCATTGCAGGCAGTCCTAACTCTGGAAGATGGTGACATGTCTGCACCCACAGAATCCTGGCCCACAGCCATGGGGAGTAACACATCCTTCCCTGATCACTTATCCTGTGCAACATCCTGACCCCAAAATGTAGCCATCCAAGCAAAAATGAGGTGGGCCATACATATATGTGAGACAAACACACACCTCCAGACTGGTCAAACAGTCTGGCACAAACAAGACCCTCCAAGTGCAATCAACCATTGAGAAGGCCCCTATGCAAAGTACTGGTAGCAAACATATCTGACCCAGGACACACACCCCCACATATCTTATCCACTGCAAATCTATCTGAAGGCTGTCTGTTACCCTGATCCTGTCTGACTTATATTACCCAACCGTGGACTGGAAATCAGACCAGGGCAGAACAGAAATGCACAGAGATTCCACCATTGTAATATATCACCAAGATGCTGGACTGTTTCCACAGTACCAGCAGTCAATTGCTTGTAGACACACCTCTCAACAGGCTGGACTGTGCAAGAATGCATAGCATTTGGCCCATAATCCTGGTGTGTGCATCATCCATTCTGTATTCCTCTGGTAAATCACTGTGATGATCTGAGGAGGTATGTCATGAGGTACTGAAACAATACATGATAATGTCGAATGGCATATATGTCAGATGTCTGCTAAAACAAGCCCTGTAACCCTAGCAACACATACATTACTGAGAGAAATAGTCACAGTCACCGTATGGCCCATTGTCTCCCCATTTTGATAGACTATCTCCAGATATCCTGCACCAACGGGTTGAGAGGTATGGCTGTAGCACAAAACCAACCAGACTGGAGTACCGCAATCCCTGGAATGGAGTCCACCATGTACTATAGAAGGTCACACTGGGCATGCTCATACACTTAGAGTAATGTCAGTAAGATCTAGGAATGAACAAGCCTTCCCCACCCAGTGCACTTCCCATTGCCCTACTTTAGCAGTCCTGAAGATGTCTGTCACTTTCATCAAACCTCAGCCCTATAAGCTTTGTGGTACATGCTATAACTGTATAACAATATAGTACAAATAACTAGTTAGGTAGGAGTTCTAATCTTCATCCTGGTATAAGTGTGTGTGTGTGTGTGTGTGTGTGTGTGTGTGTGTTTACAAGTAAAAGCTTTTGGGTCCATTCAAACCCAGTACACTTCCCCTTTCCCTACTTTAGCAGTCCTGCAGATATCAGTCACCTTAGAAGTGCCTTTTGTCAGGCCTCGGCCCCATAAGCTTTGTGATGCATGCGATAACTGTGTAACACTGTAGTACAAATAACTAGTTAGGTAGGAGTTCTAATCTCAGTCCTGGGAAATGTAAAAGTATGTGTTTACAAGTAAAAGCTTTTGGGTCCATTCAAACCCAGTACACTTCCCCTTTCCCTACATTAACAGTCCTGCAGATATCAGTCACCTTAAAAGTGCCTTTCATCATGCATTAGCCCTATAAGCTCTGTGGAGCATGCGATAACTGCGTAACACTATAATACAAATAACTAGTTAGGTAGGAGTTAAATCTCAGTCCTAGCAAATGTAAATGTGTGTGTGTGTTTACAAGTCAAAGCTTTTGGGTCCATTCAAACCCAGTACTCTTCGCCATCCCCTACTTTAGCAGTCTTGCAGATATCAGTCACCTTAGAATTGCCTTTCATCAGACCTCAGCCCCATAAGCTCTGTGGCACATGTAATACCCGTGTATGGCAAATGTCAAAGTGTATGTGTGTGTGTGTGTGGGTGTGTGTGTGTGTGTGTGTGTGTGGGTGTGTGTGGGTGTGTGTGTGTGTGTGTGTGTGTGTGTGTGTGTGTGTGTGTGTGTGTGTGTGTGTGTGTGTCCGTCCAAGTAAAAGCTTTTGGGTCCCCTCAAACCCAGTACAATTCCCCTTTCCCTACATTAGCAGTCCTGCAGATATCAGTCACCTTAGAAGTGCTTTTCGTCAGACCTCAGCCCCATAAGCTCTGTGGCTCATGTGATAAGTGCATAATACTATAGTACAAATAACTAGTTAGGTAGGAGTTCTAATCCCAGTTCTAGCAGATGTGTGTGTGTGTTTATATGTGTAGTTTCAAGTATTTTGTGGCCTCTCTCATCCAGTACATCACCCATTGCCATACTTTGCAAGGGCTGGTGATGTTCCTCACCTTAGAAGTACCTTTGGACAACCTTTACCCATTAAGCTCTGTGGTGCATGCGATAAATGTGTAACACTGTAGTAGCAATAAATAGTTAGGAGTTCTAATCTCAGTCAGGACAAGTGTGTGCATGTAAACACTGTATGTGATGTGGGGGTTGTTGTGTTTGTGTGAGAACTATACCATTGGGGGTGGGTTTGCTACTTTTTTCTGTTACCCCCCCCAGTACATGTACCAGTGTTCACATTACAAGGCCTACAGTTGTCATCTACTGTAGAGGGATCTATAGACACTCTGCAGCCCTATAAGCATTGTGCCATGCGCAATAACTATGTGACAGTATGGAATAGATAACAAAATAGGCTGCCCATCTAATCCTTGGATATCACTCCCCACTCAGGAATCATACACAAACACAGTCAGTAGGCAGCCACACCTACATCAGTAGGTGGCCTGCAAACTGGCTCACAGATAGAACCCACAGTGTGAAAGCAGCAGACTCTATGTCAGACTGCTGAACATTCACGAGTGGAGTCCCACAGGTTGTGGACCTGGGTTACCTCATGTTTGGGATCCACACCTCTGAGGACCATCCCAATACAGAGGCACCCTGGGCTGACAAATTTTGCAGATGACTACAGGGTTGTTGGTATTATTTCCCCATGTGAGGTTGACATCCTTCGCAAAGGCCTCTCTGAGACCTATGACTGTTGTCAGAATCCTGGACATAAGCTCCATGCCAGATGATGTGCCGCCATCCTCTTTGGGTACAACATGGTTCTCATAAAGTAATACATTGATGGTAGTCCACTGAACAATGATGTTGTTATCATAAAACTGAGAACACAGGTTGACAGTGAGCTGTATGGTGACCACCACAGTGCAACTGTCTTCCGAACATCCTTCCATGTGTCACTTCTCCTGACTCAGGGTGTTGAATCTGGGAAGTAAAATGACAGTGTTTCTCTGTACACACCCCTCAGTAGGCCAATCAATGCGTACTATGGCCCATTTGCCATGTACCCCACTGGACACCAGCAACAACAGGAGAGGCTGCAAATGTACCTCACAAAGGTACTACACACTTGCCTCATATGTGCAGACTCCAACAACTCCAATTAATCTCCATCTCATATTGGCTACTTAGGTGTGATCTCTGCCTGACATACACCACCATGTTTGACTCAACCCTGTCAGGAATGCTACATCTGAGGACACCAATCTGTCAACACAACATGCCCCAGACACCTCAAACTCATCCTCACAATCAACAGGACATGCTGGAGGGATAGGTTTACATCCCAGAGACTGGACACGCCATGGAATAGACACCACATGCATGTCAGGCCTAGCAGATCACTGGCCCTCTTCAAGAGAAATCAGGAGTGGATGGGGAATAGAATACCCACCCTGGGGATCACTCCAGTGACTATACTCAGTAGACACACTGGGGAGTATTGTCAGGTGGCATGTTGCCAGTGTATTCCCATGGGCTAACCTTGTAAATCCTCCATGGCCATTTGCCATGTACACACCTATGACTCTTTGCACCCATGAATCTCAGTACTGTCAAATGTGTGTGTGTGTGTGTGTGTGTGCATTCATGTGTCTGAAAGTGTTTGTGAGTGTGTAAACATGTGGGTGAAAGTAGCTGGTGGCCCGTCTCACCTAATACAACTTCCATTGCCATACTTTACAAAGTGCTGTAGATATTATTCACTATATAAGTACCTTGGGACACTTTACAACCTAAAAGCTCTGTGGTGTGTGCGGTAACTGCATAACACTATAATACCAATAACCACATAGCTAGGGGTTCTAATATGAGTCTGAGTAAAGGAGAAGAGTATCTTGTGTGTGTGTTTGTGTGCAAATGATAGCCATTGAATGGGCATGGGTTCATATTTTATGTCATGGTACACACTGTACACATTCCTCAGTCTACTGTATGAGGTCCGCTGTTCACATCAACAGTAGTGATATCTGTAGACAATCTTCAGCCTTAAAAGCTCTGTGCAACAGTATGGAATAGTATGGTATGAATAACAATATAGGTTGGTCTGCTAATGTCAGTACTGGCAAGTGTGTGTGTGTGTGTGTGTGTGTGTGTGTGTGTGTGTGTGTGTGTGTGTGTGTGTGTGTGTGTGTGTGTGTGTGTGTGTGTGTGTGTGTGTAGCAGTGGTTGTGAGTGTGTAGACTTGTATGTGACACTATTATGAGTACTCACACACCCAGTACAGCTACCCTTGCCATACTCCACAAGGCCACGTGATGTTATTCATCTTACAGGTACCTTGTAACACTCATCACACTAGTAGTCCTGTGCCACCTGCAATAACCACATAATAGTGTAGTACCACAATTTGATGAGTAGGGGTTCTAAACACAACACTGGCAACTGTGATCCTGTGTGTGCATATGTGTGTGTCTGTGAACAGTATTCACTAGGTATTTGGACGACACAATATCCTCTGGGGTTGAGGGTGTTAACAATCTGAGGTGTGTTCCACCCACCATACATACCATTTTCCACTATACTAGAGCTGATGTCAACCACGATAGACTGAGATACATCCCCTCAGCCCTATAATCTGTTAGGCACAGGCAAGAACCGTTATACAGACCTGGGAAATGTGTGCAGATACAACTGTACCCCAACAATGATGTGGTTGATGTGTTACTACACTGTCATACCCCTTGTTGGTGATGTCTGCAAGGCCACATCCTACTGACACACAGACACCTGGAACACAAACAGAATAGAGCATGTGAGAACACATTCACTTAGTGTTACTAACACCAATAATGCATCATGGCTGAAAAGGAACACACACACTCTGATGTGTACCCATTACAAATGTCAGATGACAGCACCTTACACAGCATTAAATAGCTACACTGTACTAAAGTCACCCTGTGCATCAAACCCATATAAGCATGTCCCTGCATTGATGGTATGGATGGCATGGATGTGGCACAGGTATCATCATATGCACAGGGTGTTCTATGAGTTTGCCAATAGCCTAGGCTGGGCCACATGGTTGACATCATGTGTGTATATTTGGGGGGTGTTCATTAAATGGGCAGTGCAGGGGTGGTGTGTTTGTGCATATGTGTGTGTGTGTGTGTGTGTGTGTGTGTGTGTGTGTGTGTGTGTGTGTGTATGTGTGTGTGCGTGTGTAGGTGACTTTTCTGATGGTGATGTGTGTTTTTGTATGCACACAGTCACACCACTTGGGTGCCCTACACAGGGGTATTTTGGACAGCTGTGGGCCATACATGGCAGGGTGTACAGTTCACTGTCTCTGGCTATGGACACGGGAGCCGGGCATGCCAAGGGTATCACTGGCACCACTAGGGCTGAGTCCAGATGCAGTACCACTCCCCGCTGGTGAATGCTGCCTGGTGGATCCGCATCCTTGTTAGGACCAGCCAGGATCATGTGCCCTTGGCGTGCTGCATCATGGCGTGGACAGCACTCCCCCTTCAGTAATGCTGGTGGTACTGCCAGCCTGGGAATGTGATGGTGCACAGCCACATAGACCCTTAGCTGATCATGGTGCTGCCCTACAGCCACATGGCTGCTGGCCAGTGTCCCCCACATGCTTAGGCACAGATATTCCATGGTTGAAGAGTTCCAAGGTCTCCCCTCACCATCTATCCATGACCCCAGTATGCTCACAGATTGGTGCAGTGAGTTCATATTGCCAAGGATACCAGGGACATGCTCATCCATGACCCTGTGTATATGTCTGGTATTATGTTCATTACATGCCTGTGCTCCTATGACAGCCTGAAACATGCATCTGGTGACTGCTGCCATGGCACTTGCAACAGGGTTATGATGGGCTGCAATCCTCCTCTGAGCACCCCTGCCCATCTGCCTGTGTGGGACTTCACCAGCACTCTGGCTATGGCTAGTGCCTGCACCCTCACTTGCCATAGTCACCACATTGGCCTGTTCCATGCCACCAGCCGACAACTGTCCATTATCTGTGGCCATTGGTGAAGGGGCATGTGTGGCCATTGTGATTGTGTGCAGGGAGGGGTTTGACAATAGTAGGATGCCAACTGATGGCACAGTATCAGCCCCTAACAACCCCACCTGTGCCTCAATATGAGTATCATCATGGTCAGATTCTGAAGAGACACTGACATCAGTATCAAAGCGGGATGGACTGCAACCACCATGTCCACCTGTGAGGGATAAACAACATATGCAAATCACTACTGGCACTATAAGGTTTGCTGGTAAACACACACACACACACACACACACACACACACACACACACACACAGACAGGTGAGGTGCCTCAAAGGCATTACACAGACCTCATATTAGCTGACTGTGGGCATTCACGACACACAGTCAGACAATAACATACACGGTCTGGATGGACCCTCAGCATCATGCAGTGCAGCCCTTTCCAATTACCATTACTACTAACATACACCTCTGAGATATGTGAGTGGTGTTAGTAGGTGATGGCCCTTCACCTAGAACACACTGCACTCATGTAAATTATTGTTGTTCACCTGTATAGTACTGTGGTAACCCCTACAGAACATATCCCCCAACTGTACAGAGTTTTGCTGAATGTCTACATATGTGGCTTATATGTTTGATCTTATTCTCACAACTCCTGTGTTTGTCTCATACATTACTGTGTTGCCCTGTAGATTGGTGCCACTAAGTAATGTCCTAATTGGAGGTGCAGACTGCATAACCTGCAGTATATATATTTTAAAGCTGGTTACTCAAACAACTTCCCAAGCTTTCAGTGGATATAGTAAGTGTACACGCACCTGCTAACATGCCAGGTTTTCATGATATATCACATGAGACCTCAGAAATCAGGTTATAATGTTGCTATCATGTCATATGACATATGACCTGTGCAATCCAAATAAAGAACATACACATCAGTTACAAGTAATATCTGGTAACTGAAATTGGTACAATAGGTTGGTTGCATGAGTGTGCATACCCTTAAAGTAATACTCTGTTAAAGCAACCTCTGATTTAATCACATCATGCAGTTCTCTTGGGGAGGTGTCTATCAGCATGGCACATCTTGACTTGCTAATGTTTGCACACTCTCCCTTGCAAAACACCTCCAACTATGTCAGATGAAAGGAAATGTCCTGTGCAGTGTCCTCTTCAGGTCACCCTCCATATATCCTATTGGATGTAGGTATGGGCTCTGACTTGGCCAGTGGAGATCATTGCATATGTTCTGGTGAAGGCATTGTTTTGTTGATATGGCTGTATGGTCTGGGCCATTGTTGTGTGGAAAGGTGTAATTCTTCACCATCCACAGCTATGTGGCAGACACCAGAACATTTTGAAGCCACAAGGGACCAGTGTATAGAACTGTTCATAATCCCCTCTAACTTGGCTATAGCCCCAGTTCCAGCTTGTGAACAGCAACCCCAATGCAAGACACTGCCATCCCCATGCTTCACCATGGGGTTGGTGTTGTTGTGGTGATGTGCAGTGGTGATATTGTGCCAAACACACCTGTCAGAATTGTGACCAGTGAGTACAACCATGGTCCCATATTACCATAACACATTTTCCCACTTGCTTTTTGGAGACATGATGTATTGTTGTCAGCCTTTCACCAGGCCAGAATATTGTTTGGTGTGACGAACTTCTGCCATCTTCCAACCCTACCCTCTAGGCAGGACATATGGAGACCATGGAAGAATGTTGTGACATGTAGTACACACCCAGTACTTGCTGGAGATTCCTGCTACTCCTTCACTGTTGCTGTAGGGCTCCTGGCAGCCTCCCTGGCCAGTTTTGGTCTTGTATTCTCATAGACTTTGGTGGGATGTCTACTCCTTCACAGTGTCACTGTAGCCCCATATTTCAACACCTTTTGATGACTGTTTGCATTGTGTTCCATGGTATGTGCAATGTTGTGGAAATGTTTGTGTACCCATTTCCAGGCTGATATATCTCAAACATGTGGTCCCTTAGCAGCAACATCAGCTCTATGTTAACCATGGCTTTTGCTGTAGCAGGTAACTTGGTATATGTTAGGATATTCCTGGTAGGACAGCTGACTGTTAGCAAGGGCACTGGAACCATAGAGCAAGGGGGAGGGAGTGCCTCCAATTTTACAGCTGCAAGACCTCTCTCTTAGGTAAAAATTTTAAATTTTCTGGAGCTTTCCTCCCCTGGCCTCCGTTGAAACTGGACAGCTCTGTCCAGTCGGACCTCCTTGATAAACAAATGTAAAATAAAATAAAGAAATAAAATAAAATTAATGAACCGACATATTTACCAGAAAAAAATCAATGGTGGCGTTTTTCTTTAAGGAGGTCCACGTGTGCGTTGCATGCTAATGTGGAAAACACAGGTGCATGGAAATTAAACTAACTGGCTGTTCTGTTGGTTAAGTGTGTGTTTTTCAGGTACAAGGTACGGCTTTTAAGGAGAGTTATGCTGCCTACCCGAGTGCTGATCATTGCTGCCAGAATGCTAAGGAGAGTTTTGCTGATTCATGATGTCCGTGATGTAATGTTTTCTTATCACATTCATTTAGGTACCATTTTTAAGGAGAGGAGAGTTTTTTGCTGTCCCCAATTGCTAGGAGAGAAGTGCATGTTTGTTTTTTGCTGCCCCCAATTGCTAGGAGAGGAGTGTGTGTTTCCTGCTGCGGTTCTGCTAACAGCACAAATCTATCTATGTTTATAACCTACCTTAAGTCTTTCAGTATTGTAGGGTAAATATAGCCATTATTTATTTTATTATTTATTTTACATTTGTTGACTGGAATAGTCCGACTGGATACATGTCCATTTTCAGTGGGGGCCCAGGGAGAAAAGCTCCAGTCATAAATACAAGACTATTTCAGATTTACAATAAGTCAACATTTTACAGATTCCTTACAGTTTTACATTCAATAAAGGATAAAACACATCACTCATTCAACAAATATATATCAGTATTTTACAGATTCTGTACGGAATTACATTCAAAAGGTAAAACACATCACTCAATCATGTATATTAATACCATACTAGTAGGATATTGTAATAAAATGTCCTCAATGGGCACAGTTGAGGGGGAAGGAGTTATTCAGGAGTAGGGCAGGGACATAGCCATTGTGTTTTGAAGTACTGTATAAGACTTTTCCTAAATTGAGCTGGAGAGAGAGATTAAAGGTTAGGCCGGCGGGAAGTGAGTTCCATATTTTACCAACAGAGTAAGCAAACAGAGAATCCCCGGCTGAGTTTTTTAATTTTGAAAATATAGACTAACATTTTGTTGGATGATAAAAAGGGTTTTAAGGTTCTGGTAGGGGGTGATAAGGTTTCTAAGTACTGGTGTATTTTCAGGCTGGTAGAGGTTCTTAAAGGCAATGATCTGTAGTAGGTTGGGTAATTCCAGCCACCCTAGTTGTTTGAGGTTAAGACAGTGATGTGTTGTATAGGCTGATCCAGTGGCAAATCTAGCAATGTGATTATAGCAGCTCGAGAGTTTGTTCAGGTCAGTCTTACTCAAGTTTGTGAATAAGGGGGAGGCATAAAGGAGAGTGGAGAGTAGATGAGTAAGTGCAATGACAGTTCTAGCTAGGGGAGTTAGGAAGGGTTTACTCTTGTATAGCGAGCCAAGTTTTTTATTTACTGCTTTAATAATATGGTTAACGTGCAAGTCAAACTTAAGGTTATTGTCTACTATTACACCTAGGAGCTTGGTAGAGAGATCTGGGGAAATTATGGTGCCATTGTTTGATTTTATGGTGAAGCTTGGTATGGTAGACCTGCAAGTAGGGTAGAACAGCGGCAGCTTAGTTTTATTAGGATTTAATAGAAGACAATGATTAAGGAGCCATTTTTCAACTGTATTAAAAACAGTTTGCGATAAAGATTGCAGCTCTGTTGGGGAGGTGGCCGAGCACATTAGAGTTGTGTCATCAGAGTATTGAATGCGAGTTAAATTTGGGATGACCTTGTACAGATCGTTGATAAAGATTGAAAATAGGAGGGGTCCTATGATAGAGCCCTGGGGGACACCAAGGATAATAGGTAGGAGGGTAGATAGGTTGTTCTTCCATAGAACAGCCTGTTGTCTACCATTCAGATAAGATTTAAAACATTGTGTTGCCTGGTTGTCTAGGGAAATAGTTTCCAGTGTTTGTATTAGTAGCTGGTGGTTAACCATGTCGAAGGCCTTGGAGAGATCAAGAAAGAGGGCAGAGGAAAGTTGGTTATTATAATGAAATTATTAAATGAGTAAACATGTTTTGGAGTTTTATTGCTTCCTTTTGTTTTGCAGATGACCTGATAGTTGTGCCTATTTGTGAAATTCACTGCATTAGAAAAAACATTTAATGAGTTGTGGTATGTTTGTAATTATGTTTTAATTCTATTGTCACTGTACTCTTTGTATGGCATGGGAAGCATAACACAATAGCCCGAGCAGTCAATCAGAAAATAAGTGACAGGTTGACATGAAAGGAGGCACTATGTGTGAACCATTATTCTTGATTCTTATCTGGCTTGATATTTTGCTATAAGGAAATTAGGATATAATCAGAGTTTGAGTCATGGCAAATAATAAGAGTCAGAAAGCTACTTAATGTGTGTGCATCACCTGTTAAGTATGGATGCAGACTTACTGAGTGGCTGTATAGTTAGTGATATGAGTATATAACTATCTGACCTACTGCACTGTACCTGCTCGTGGGCTTGGTAATAAACAGCGGCTACCTGGTGATGTTTTCTCTATTGGTTAAATGGTACAATGGTGTATTGTACAAACTGTGGCTGCATGTGGGACTGTGGCACTGACAGCCATGTGACATCATGCTACATAGCAGGTGAAAATCAAATTTTGTTTCCCCAGACAGTTGTCCAGTTGTACAAAACTTATAATGAGACTGCGAAATCTTTTTGCTTGAAAACAAAACAGTAATAGGGAAACAGTGTCTTACAAGACTATAAAATTACAGGTGAAAAGAAAGAAGGAACATTTACAGTGCAAGGAGACCTCTGAAAATGTATCACTGAGACCAACAGTATTCATGACAGAAGATAACATTAAAGACTGCATGCTTATTATGTGTGTGCCAAGTGCAGTCTGCTGACAAGCTGTTTGATCATCTATCTTGGGGCTATCTGGCATCTTAGTTTCAATGAAAAATTAAAATGATGTAAAGTTGGGGGGCTTCATCATTATTATAGTCTAAATAAGAAGAATGTTTGATAAATTTTTTTAGCACAATAATACTTAACCCACTCACTCTATTGGACCTGTAGAGGTATGCACTTTATAGCAATGGTTGTATCCTGTGCTTTTTGACCAATTTAAGTTCTGTCCTCACAGTTTAAACAAATGTTCATATCTCTGGAGCTGTAAGTTTTAATAAAGAAGTGTAAATGCCAGCCTTTTCAGCATAACATCTTTACACTGGTAGTGTTCATTAGATTCTAGGCCTAAATTGGATTTTGTAAGTCATAACAAACACAGTAAATATTAATTTTATTGTATTTTGTAAATGACTTTAACATTATCTCAGTAACCACTCAAGCTACATGCATACTGCTAGCAGAATTTTGTTCATCCATCTATGAACTTTCATATGAAGCTAAGCAGTTCTATCCATGTTGCTTGTTTTTTTTTTCAAATAGAGAAATGTGAAAATTATAACAATATAAATACATGAACAACAATTAATATCTGTTTAGCAGCACTAGACAGAGGTCATATATTAGGGCAGTTGTGTTGCCCATCGTGTAACCTTTAAGATGAAAATTTTCAGAAGTTTATTTTTAGAATATATTTGAAATTATTAATACAACTATGAACAAGCTACATTAGATGTCCAGAGGTGTAAGTAAGATACAATAACAGAAACATCTCAAGGTGGCACTATACTATGTGAGCTGAAGAGGATTTTCATAACTATCGGTTGTACACCACTTCAATTATTGGAAACATATTTCAAGCACAATGTTTGTTTTATTGACTGAGAAACCCTTAGTAGCAGGTCATTTTCATACATACTGCTTGCATTAGCCCAGCTGGTATGCAAGTATCATTATGCTAGGTACATGTTTTATAAATCATGTTTACATTTGTAAGGCCCTCAGAAATACTCAGTCCAGGTATCTAAACTGAATGTTGTGGGGAGATATATATCACAGAGTGGATCTAAGGATAGGTAATAGAAAATGTATCCCAGGACTGGCCCTCGTGCCACTAATAGAGCGAGCCAGTTCCTAAATGCTGCATCCCTTACATGGGTCCCCTCAAATTATTTATGGTATGATAATTTTGTCTACTCTGCCTGACAGTGGCACAGGAACATAATTTTCTTGGGTGGCAAAAGCCAGGGTACCTTTTTGGCTGGGTTTGTATAGGCCTCAGGGCCGATAGCCTAGTACCTACCTATGAACCTATGAATCACAGTTATTCTCACTACGGCTAATATACAATTATTAGCCATGGGATAGGTAAGACCAATCAGGAAATGTTAATTCAAGCACCAAAAGGGAAACTGGCTAAGCTTAAAATGTCCTCCAAGTGAACCTATGTTGTGGTACTAAATTGTTTTAAAAAATTGCCTTTTTTAGATCACTAAGTGCCCCTCTCACCCCCCCCCCCCCCCGCCTTCAACAGCTTCTGGTGCCTATGATGGTTAGTTGCTGTTAATCAAACAGTCTGTTTAATTGATAGCTGTTGTGTACCCAATAAGATGTACTGCTGTAGTTTTATCGAAAGCTGCCTCAACACAGTACTAGCTTCATCCTGTGCACACATATGCATCTAGGTTGTTGTACTATTGTTATGTGCCATTATTATTCCCCTAACAGACTTCTTTGCTTTACAATTGAATTGTACATGTCATAGGTCACATAAAAGGTTGGCAGTATTCTGAACTTGTCTATTGTGCTCTCATTTTTGGATATCACACATACCCGGCATTCTAACAGGTGAGTACACCATTTATATGCACTGTACACCACTAATTTCTACACCATGACCCTAGTTTTGGGCCTTTTTCCCCCCATTTTGTCAGTCTTTGTCCAGGTGTCCTGCAATGACAGGTTGTGAGGTATGCTACAGATGTGTGACATCTCCTGCAAATAGGCCCCTGTCATGACTACCATGATGCAATGCAGTAAGCACGACTACAGGTGAACATGCAGATATTGACAAATGGATGAGTGGAACAGTTGTGTGCATGGTCACATGCATTAGTTTTAGCATGCCTGAGGTACTGGTGAGCCACAACAGGGAAACCACATACTTACTGGGTTCAGGCTGCTGTCCCATGTGCAAACCAGAGGGACCTATGTAATGAGGAAGAGGTATTGTCAGCAGATTCACATTAAGCATTGGTACAAGATGAAAGCTACATTTCTGCACAGGTACAGTACATACTATGATATTACACAATTTGCTGTTCTTCACCATAGATGTGCACCTGTGTGCATTACTAGACCACACCCACTAATCTATTTTGCACTGACATATGCATCTAGAGACTCTGTAGAAGACAGTTTTAATGTTACCTCATTGCATTGATGTGCCCTTTGGCCTTACAAGGATGCTCCTCGCCTGTTGCCCGGGTGCCACTCACCTACACAACTGCTGTTTCCTGTGTTTGAGTTTGTGTGGGGGCTACCCCAAGGTTGACAAAGAACTCTCCTGTCACCATAAGTGGGCCTGTATAGCTGGCCCCCCACTGGTAGCAGTACAGTCCCTTGCTACAGCAGCAGCCCTTTGCCAGGCATGACATATCAGGTCAGTTGTTCTATGCCTGACCTGATCGTATGTGCGTCCATGGTGGCCCAATATATTCACTCTGTGGATGATCTCATCTGACAGGGCAGACCGTTCATGCAGATTTTGCCAGGTACAGTCAGAAAGGATGCATAGTTTAGGATTACAGTTTCTGTGATGGCTGCTGTCTCCGCATCAGTCTAAGGCATGTGCCGCTGCATGGCACCTGGAGGACATACACAGGGTAACACATCACTGGACCTCAGACATTGCCCAGAGTTCTTTACAGAGCCAGCACATGCATATGGACTATCATTAGTCACCACTTATAAACACATCATACCCCTGTACCTGGCAGCACTGTATGAACATGCATTGTATTCCTGGTCCTGATTTGTCATGTCCCCCCAATGAGGGCCAGTACATTGCATAAACCACCATTCATCATCCACATTTGTGTAGAGGAATGACAGTGCCTGTGTTCCTTGCAGATGGGATGTCAATGGTGTTCAGGGTTTGCTTGCATATAGTGTGTAATGGAGCTGGAAGCATATGCCTGGGTTCATGTAGGATGCAGACAGGAAAGTTATCAGGCCCCAAAGGGACTTGCTTTTGTCAACTTTGATTAGGCAGTTTGCACCTGATCCATGATGATGAGGGGAGGGGTGCGCATGCTGAGCATATCAACCTATACTGATGGTGATCCAGGGGGGTGATGTTTGCCCTAAATCTGGCTGCAGCAGGTTGGCTGTAGCTATGGTATGTGTGTATGCGCTGTGATTGACCACCATTATAGGGTGGGTCGGGTTGGTGCCTCTGAGACTGCAGACATATGTGAAGATGGCCTTGTGATTGCCCTTAGTGGATGTGTCCAATTTGTACTCATAGTTAGCCTTACAGTAATCCAACTGTGACCTATTATGCTTGTTCAGACAAAGGTTGACATGCTGCCCAGTTCGTGCCTTCTCCTACTTTGACCTGTACAACTAATATAGCATCACATTATGTGCTTTGTGCATTGCTGCTGTCGAGCAAAGGGGTTTTCTCTACTTTGGTGGAGACAGGTTTTACAAGAATGGTTTTGCTGAGGCCGTACAGCTATGCGGGTGGTCATATATCAGTTTGTAGTAGGCATGGACACAGGGTCAGAACACAGTTGGCCACCTCTACAATTTCAATGTGATACTCATGCTTATTATACTACCCATGTCTGTGTCAGGGCAATGATACAACCAGTAGCTGTAGAGGTGTAACTCTGTTGGATGCACAGAAACTAAGGTTAAACATGTGTACAACATGTACAGCTTATTCATCTTATGTTTTGCATCCCATGTCAGCTGTTATGAGGCATCCAGGTACACCTACCCATACATACCTATGCACAGGTAATACCTGCTATACATTTCTGTTCTATGTCAGTATGGCACACTGTAATGACAGCCTTGCTGCTCAGTCAGTCATGTCAACCTGTTAGGGCAGGATATCTGTAGGGCAATGCAAATACATGGTGGCCTATTAGTGACACTATCTTTATATTGCTGTAACACACATATGTCATTTGATAGTGCAGTAGCCTTTGCATTCACAGACATACCCTGGAGGATATATGATGCTCTTATGGCAGGCAGAGAGGTGAAAGGCTAGATGTATGGTAGTGAGGGGAGGAACTGTTAATGTTGTGAGTATGACTGGTATGGGGACAAAGCTAGCTGATATGCTGAACAGAGGAAAGGTGTATATATTATGTGTGCCAGAGACCAGATGGAAGGACTGTACAGCTGTGTGTATCATAGTCGGGTACAAATAGTTCTATCATGGTGTGTATGGGAGGGGAAATTGTGTAGGGGGTAACCTGAAGGAACATTTTGCCAAGAGGTTTTGTGGAGGTGATAAGAGTGTTGGGTAGAGTGATGTTCAGGAGGCTGGGAATTGATGGTTTAATGCTGACAGTTGTTAGTGCATATGCTCCGCTAATTGCATGTGTGATGGATGAGACAGATGTACTTTGGTGTTGATGGATATAGTGGTGATGCCTGTACCCAAGGGTGAGTGAGTGGTGATTGGAGCAGATTCCAATGGGCATGTTGGTGAAGGGGACAAAGGGGATGCTGAAGTGTTGTGTAGGTATGGTGTTTAGCAAAGGAATGCAGAAGGTGAGATGGTGGTGGAGTTTGCAACAGAGGTTGGACATGGGTGTGGTGAATACATAGTATTACAAGACTGACGGGCATTGGGTGACATACAAGAGTGGATGAAGATGCACACAAGTGGATAATCTCCTATGCAGGTGGGCCTATTTAAAGGCTATTGGTAACTGTAAAGTGGTGACAGGGGAAAGTGTAGTTAGGCAGCATGGAAGGTTGGTCTGTGGGATGACATTGGTGATCACAAAGAGGAGGAGGAGTGTGAGGGCATCACTATGGATCAAATGGTGGATACTGAGAAAGGGTGACTGTGAGGTTGAGTTCAGGGAAGAGTTAATACACGTAGTGGGTGGCAGTGAAGAGTTAGCAAATATCTGGGTAACTACATCCGAGCTAGTAAGGGAGATGAGTAGAAGAGGGCTTGGTGTGACATCTGCACAGAAGAAGGAGGACAAAGAGACCTGGTGGTGGCATGAAGAAGTACAGGGGAGTATGCTGAGAAAGAGGTTGGCCAATGAGAAGTGGGATTGTCAGACAGATGCAGAAAATAGACAGGTGTATAGGGAGATGGGGTGCATGGCAAAGAGAGTGGTGGCAAAGGCTGAGGATGGGGCATCTGAAGGATTGTATGTCAGATTGGACACCAAGGATGGAAAATAGGATCTGAAACAATTGGCTTGACAGAGGCATGTAGCTAGGAAGGATGTGCAGTAGATAAGGCTGAGAAAGGATAATGGTGGAACTGCACTCACTAGCGAGGAGAGTGTGTCAAGAACATGGAAACAATACTTTGACGGACTGTTGAATGAAGAGAATGAGAGAGTGAGAAGGTTGTGCAACAGAGTATTAAGGGGGAAGTAACGATCACTATGAAGAGGTTTAAGAATGGAAAGGCTATTGGTCCAGATGACATACCTGTGGAAGCATGGATGTGTTTAGGACAAATGTCAGTGGCCTTTTTAACCTGTTTGTTTACTGTAATCTAGGAAAGTGAGAGGATGCATGAGGAGTGGATGAAATGTGTTTGTGTACTGAGTAAGAGAATAAGGGTGGTGTGCAGAGCTGTAGTAACTACAGAGGGATAACATTGATCAGTCATATTATGACGTAATGGTAATGGATGGTGGAAGCTAGGCTAAGAAGTGAAGAGAGGATTACTGATTAGCTGCATGGTTTCATGCCAGGCTAGAGCAGTACAGATGCAATGTTTTCTCTGAAAGTGTTGATGGGGACATACAGAGAAGGTCGGATATAGCTGCGTTGTGTTTTGGTGGATTACAGATAGCATATGACAGGATGCCTAGAGAGGAGTTGTGGTATTGTATGAGGTGGTCAGGAGTGGAGGAGGAATCCGAAAGAATGCTACAGGATACAAGGCTAGTGTGGCAGCAGTGAGCTCTGCATTGGGAGTGACAGGTGTGTTTAAGGTGGAGGTGGGAGTACATCAGGGATCAGCTATGAGCCCTTTCTTATTTGCAGTGGCAATGGACAGGTTGACAGACATGATCAGACAGTAGTCCCCTAGACTGTGCTGTTTGCAGGTGACATTGTGATCTGTAGTGACAGTAGGGAACAGGTTGAGGAGACCCGGAGAGGTGGAGGTATGGTCTAGAGAGGGAGGAATGATGGTCACCAGGACTAAGATGGAATATATGTGTGTGAATGGGAGGGATGATGGAGGAATGCCAACGTGGGTAGGTGTACATACTTGGGAACAACAGTTCAGAGTAATGGAGAGTGTGGGATGTGTACAGGCAGGATGTGGGTGGTGGGGAAGAGTGTCATGTGTTATTTGTGACAGACAAGTACCATTAAGAGTGATAGGGAACGTCTACAAGAGGGTAGTGAGACCAGCTATGTTTTATGGGTTGGAGACATTGCCAATGAAAAAAGAAGCACAAGTCAGAGCTGGACGTAGCAGAGTTGCTGATGGTATGATTTGCACTGGGTGTGGCCTAGCAGTGTCACAGTCAGTATTGTGCAACACACACTCCAGTAGTGGTCATATGTGAGCCATCCTTTCCTGGGGTGACTCAGGGCTCTGAGCTGTGTTCTATGTCACTGCAGACAGACACAGTTTTTATGGCCATAGGTTCTGCTATATATATATCAGTACAGCACATGTTGTTGAGACATAATATTGTTTGAACTTCCTATTTTCCATATTTACATGCCCCCTACTATATTCCATCACAAGCTTGATTGTTTGACATAGCTGTGTTTATTTGTTTTCAGTGCAGTTGGTATAGTGTGTGTGTGTGTGTGTGTGTGTGTGTGTGTGTGTGTGTGTGTGTGTGTGTGTGTGTGTGTGTGTGTATGTGTGTGTGTGTGTGTGTGTGTGTGTGTGTGTGTGTGTGTGTGTGTGTGTGTGTGTGTGTGTGTGTGTGTGTGTGTGTGTATATATGTGGGTGTGTGTGTGTGTGTGTGTGTGTGTGTGTGTGTGTGTGTGTGTGTGTGTGTGTGTGTGTGTGTGTGTGTGTGTGTGTGAGATATATATGTGTTTTGTATAGGCAGCATCTTGCCTTTAGTAGGTAATGCTCATGAGCAGCTGATGGCCTGTGCACCACTTGGAGTCCCCCACTTGTTAATTGCATGTGGAACAGCTGTGGTATCATTCCCATATCCAATCGCATGGAAACACACTCCTATAACTGAGTACTTCATGTGGGCATTGCCCCTTTTCCTTGCCTGGGAGGATTACTTCATGGAGGTGTGTGTGACAAACAGCATCAGAGAGTGTAGTTGGGGATACCTCTTATGACAGACACTGTGGAGACAGCCCAACAAACTGGTGGAGAATGTTCCAGACATAGGGACAGAATGTAAGTATTGCTGTTAGACAGTTGAAGTAATGCTAGTTTGACAGGGTTTGTGAGGATATGGCTGCTATGCATGAATTTACGTCTGATAGTGTTATGTGGTTGACATAACTCTCAACTGTAGAGCTATCTGCAGACTGGCCAGACTTTGGACTCATATTTGGTATGTTACTCACACATTTTTTGGACTTGCAACTTCAGTAGCTTATTCTGAGGATTGCAGTCAGTAAATGGTAACATCCATGTGTGTTTCTGACTTCAATATCCCTCAGAACAGATATGTTACAACAACCCTGTTACACCAGCAACTTTCTCATTTTTATGACAGCAATATGTCAATAATGCTCCTGTGTTTGGGCCTCTGGCCCCAAGTATGACAGGCTTTGTCCAGATGTCATGCTGTAAGAGGTGTATAGGTGTAGTATATCATTATATAGTGACTTCATTCCAGATATCATCCCAGTGATGTATCAGACTGCCAGACATGTTACATGTAGAAGGCCTTATATATGAGGACGAAGCCTGGATGTTCTGTGGGAGTCTATACAGTTGAGAGGATCGTGTATTTCTGGCAATTGTTGACAGACTGTCAGCACTGTATAGCAGTGTATTGTGAATGTGTTATTTGGTCTGTGTAGGGAGGGGATAGATGTAAGTGTTGAGGATCCTTTTCTATCTGACTTTGCATGCTGTCCCAGCTTCTGGTGCTCTATCATCTGTATATGTTTGTAGAGGCAGACTGAGACATGCCCCATACCACAGTCAGGCATCAGTCTACACTGTGAATTGGGCCAGTATATATAGGGGTAGAGTGTGTGTGACAAACATGCTGATGATTTTGTTCACACAGTCCGTATACTCAACTGCTCCTGTGGCTTACCAGTATGTCACTTTGAATGTGGTGAGATTGGTTCTGGGTATGCACTTTCACACTGGTGTCTGTTGGTATCAGTGCTGTTACATCCCTGTAGTGCCTGATATATTTGCAATTACATGTGTATTCCCCCATAGCAAAATTGGGTTAGTGTTGTGTCAGTCTGCCTGTAGTTTAGACAGTACTTGGTGACATGCCTAGCAGCTCAGTGTAGTTTCCTTACTGTGATGTTATGTCCTGATATTTATCAAATGTACTGTTGCCTGGCCCGCATACGTGTTGGGTATGTCTGAGACATCATTGCGATGATGTGAAGATTTATGTCAGTGAGTAGTTGGGAGTAATTTGGTTTTGGACTTGGGCTATTCCAGTCAATATATGGTACAACAGACAGGAGGGTGTTACTACATCAACTGTGTCACCTTATCTACTCCAGTATTTGGGATATGTTCACAGTTTCATGGCTTTACACCCCCCTCCTTGGTCAGGCTTGGTCCAGATTTGTTGCACTAAGGGGTTCTGAGCATATCTCTCGACTGGCCAGATTGTTTCAGACTGTCCAGGATTATTGCTCATATATATGTTCTGTCCTACAGAATCTTTATTTTCATTTCTGTGCTAAATCACTGTGATGATGTGAGGATTTCTGTCTGTAAATGATGACAAACATTTCAGTTTCAGAACTCACATCCTTCTGAACATGTATGATGACATGAACCCTGTTACTGTAGTAACATTCTACATTTATAACTGCAGTATGTACATTATGTCCCTGTTCTTGGAACATTGTCCCCCCATTTTGACAGCCTTTGTCCATGTGAGTATATATATATATATATATATATATATATATATATGGTTTCACTTCATATTACCGAAATGTTGAAATATCGAATTTCAGCATTTTGACAGTATAAAGCTGAAACCATCACAACACTGACACTTCACAATCACGAAACCAAAACATTGAAAATGCACAATACAGCACACAGCACACAAAGCATACCACCTACACTACAAACAATTAAATACAACAAAACACCATGCAGGCACACACCTACACTGCAAAAATGCAGGGGGGCAAGCCCCACTGCACCCCCCATTTGGGGGGCTGCACCCCCACACCCACCCTACTTATATATACTAACTCTGAGATTGCACAAACAGTAAAGAAAAAAATAATCACACAGCCAACACACACAATCATACCTCCACCTCCCTACCCTAACCCACTCGTACAAGTTAGAAAAACACTCACGCATGCTCACTCACCTTAAACTGCAGACACCATCCAAGCCAAACACTTCCGGAACATAACATGCATGCATAAGTGTGAATTTGACATAGTCCTATTCACGCTTATGTACTTTCGTTATTCTGAAGTTTCGACTTCATGGACACGAATTTCTGAAATTCGATATTTCAGCAATTTGTGTTTATCAAGTGAAACTATATATATATTTTTATATATATATATATATATATATATATATATATATATATATATATTTCTTTGAAATATATCTATGCTATATATATATATATATATATATATATATATATATATATATATATATATATATATATATTCCATTTTTGATATCTATATACATATGCTTGTATAACAATATATATATGTATGTTTGTTTATATAACAATATATATGTATATATACATCATGCTGCTGAATGCTAGAAGTTTAAATCTCAAAATGCATTCACTCGAAGCACTCCTTATAATGGAGAACATCAGTATTTGTGCCATAAGAGACCTAGTTCAAGACAGCAGAAATCACCCCTGCACTACAAGGCTATAACTCATTCCACACCTTTCGGCCCCAGAACTAGGACCAAAACTCCAAAGGTGGTGGTGATTCCATTTTCACACCTCCGGACTAGTAGCCCAACATAACTCATCTGAGATACTTCAGGTGCATTTAACATTAGGTAAGACAGCAATTCAGGTCGTAGCCTGCTATAGGTCCCCAACCTTGTCCCAAGACTCATACTCCACGTTCCTAAGCACCCTGGAGAATATTAGGGTCCAACCTAACACTGTCATAATGGGCAACTTCAACTACCCCAACATTAACTGGGAAAACTACTCATGTACCAACACACTTGCCCAACATTTCCTGGAATTCATTAATTTCAATGCCCTGGACCAGCTCGGTCTGATCCCTACTAGAGGTAGAAACATCCTTTCCCTGTTTATTACTAACATGGGCAACCTTTGTTCTACACCAGTAGTCAACTCATCCCTGGTTAGATCCGACCACAAACTAATTACCATGGAAATCCTCCCCTGCCCCCGCAAAGGTACCACCATGAAAAACTTCTCCATAGCTAACTTTGGGCTCCTAAAACAGAGGTGGATAATTTCACGGCACCCATGCAAATGGAGATCAGTTGCATGACTACTGAATCATACACCAATGCACTGTACAAACATGTACACAAATGCATGGATCTCGCCATACCAACAGAACCAAGATGGTCTCCTCCAAAAAAAGGAAGCGAATCTGGTGGTTCTCTGCCATAAATAAACTCTACAACAGAAGGAGGAAACTGAAGGTGAAGTCCCATGACTGGAAAAACTCCCTTATCAGCCTCAACAAAAAGTTGAGATCTCCCAACAAATCCTCTAAAGCTAGCTATGAAAACAGAATTGCAGCAGATAGTAAAGAAAACCACAAGGCCTTCTATAGTTATGTAAAGAATTTCCACGGCAATACCCAGATTTGCTCTGAGCTACTGCACAATGGTACCTCCTATACCGAGCCAACAGATATTGCCAATATACTGGCCGACAGATTCAATGCCAACTTTACCCCTCTCTCCACCCCAAGGGACCAGTCACAATAAAAGTAGATTGCCAGGCACCCAGTATTACTGCTGCACAAGTTAAAACATCACTATCCGAGGCCAGGAATACAGCTTCTGTGGGAAGTGATAATATCCCTGGCTGTGTTCTCCATGAACTACAGAGTGAACTGGCACCACACCTGTGTGCCCTGTTCAATCACAGCCTCATCTCAGGCTTTGTCCCTGCTGAATGGCACACTACTACAGTCATCCCTCTCCACAAAGGAGAAGTGACTACAGACTCTGGGAACTATCACCCCATTAGGACGCAGACGGTGTCCCGGGCTGCGTCCTACATGAACTCCAAGAAGAGCTAAACCAAAACATAAAACTACTGTTCAGTCTCAGCCTTACTACAGGATATGTACCCAAAGAGTGGCGTACAGCAACAGTGGTCCCTCTCCACAAAGGTGGTGGCTCAACGGATCCTGGAAACTATCGCCCCATAAGCCTGACTAGCTTGGTCTGCAAAGCTATGAAAAGGATCATCATGGACCTCATAAATAAAGATATTGGGGACCTACAGACACTGGATCCTACCCAGTTCGGCTTTGTTAAGGGCAGATCCTGCCTCTTAAACCTGGTCGATTTCTTTGAAACAGTCACCAAGGCCATTGACAAGGGGAAGGTGGTCCACACAGCCTACCTGGACCTCGCAAAAGCCTTCGATACAATACCCCACTCGGGCATTATAGATAAGCTCACCAGCTTAAATATAAACCCCTATGTCACTAGATGGGTTGCAAACTGGCTCAAGCACAGAACCCACATGGTTAGAATTGCTGGAGCAATGTCAGACTCCAAACCAGTTACAAGTGGTGTCCCACAAGGCTCAGTCCTGGGACCTCTCTTGTTCGGTATATATTTCTCGGAGGTACAGGCCAACACAGAAGGACTGTGGCTGACCAAGTTTGCAGATGACTGCAAACTAGGCACCATAATCGACTCTCCAGCCGACACAAGCATCCTACAAAAGGGCCTCATAGAAACAGACAACTGGTGCCAGAACCATGGCCTCAAGCTAAATGCCAAAAAGTGTATAGTCATCCCCTTTGGCAAAAACAAAGTGCCCACAAATTACCACATAGGTGGTAATCCATTAAGTACGGAAGAAGTAATTAGGGACCTGGGGACCCAAGTTGATAGCAATCTCTCATTTGAAAACCACGTGGCAAAAGTGGTTAGAAAAACATTTTATATAGCCCACCCAATCATGAAGGGATTCACATCTAGATCAGGGGAGGTCATCGTGTCTCTTTACTCATCCCTCATCAGGCCCATAATTGAGTACAATGCCCCTTTTGGGATGTACCTTACCAGACACCTGCAGCAACTGGAAAGACCCCAAAAGTACCTCACCAAGAGGATCAAAGGGCTCAAACAGATGCCATATGCTGCCCAGTTAAAGAAACTTCAGCTCTACTCAGTGGCATACCGCCTGCTCAGAGGCGATCTGTGCCTGATGTATAAAGTCATGTCCAACTTGGAATTAATGGACATGCTGCACCTCAGAAAATCCAAATCCCATCTAGCTACGTGCTCGAGAGACTTGAACCTCAGCACTGAAATAAATAGGACATGCTGGAGGGACAGATTCATAACCCAGAGGCTTCCTTCACTCTGGAATAAAATCCCAGTCCAGGTTAGGCAGAGTCCCTCATTGACTCTCTTCAAGAGGAATCTTGATGAGTGGATGGGAGATCGTAGGTTTACCCCGGGTATCACTTCTGTGTCACTGTTAGACAGAGGCACAGTATACTAACCTCGAAAAAGGTCATAGCAAAATTAATTTAAAATGGGTGGCGAAAGCCAAACACACTCTGTCTAGGCTTATAAATGCCCTAGGGCAGATAGCCTAGTTTGAACCTATGAACCTATGAACCTATTAGCCTGATGAGTCTGATATGCAAAGCTATGGAATGTATCATCATGGACCAAATAAACAAGGATATAGGGAATCTCCAAACTCTGGGTCCCACACAGTTTGGTTTTGTGAAGTGTAGATCATGCCTGCTCAACTCGGTCAACTTCTTTGTGTCATTCACCAGAGCTGTGGATGAAGGCAAGATGGTTCATATAGCCTACCTTGATCTGACCAAGGCCTTTGATACCATTCCCCACTCATGAATCATAGAAAAACTCACTAAGCTAGGCATCAACCCCTATATCACTAGATGGGTTGCAAACTGGCTCACAGGTAGAACCCACAGTGTGAAAGTAGTTGACTCCGAGTCAGACCGCTGACCAGTCATGAGTGGAGTCCCACAGGGTTCGGTCCTGGGTTCTCTCCTGTTTGGTATTTACTTCTCTGAAGTCCAGGCCAACGCAAAGGGACTCTGACTGACAAAGTTCACAGACAATTGCAAGTTGGGAGCTATTATTAACTCTCCAAGTGATGTTGACATCCTACAGAAAGGCCTCACTGAGACCGACTGGTGTCAGAACGATAGCCTTAAGCTCAATGCTAAGAAATGTGTCATCATCCCCTTTGGGAAAAACCCAATTCCCATGAATTTTCACATTGATGGTAGTCCACTGAACACAGAAGGCGTTATATGAGATCTGGGAACACAGGTTGACAGCAACCTCTCTTTTGACCACCACATTGCCACTGTGGTAGAAAGTCCTTCTATGTGGCACATCTCATTACTAAGGGTTTTGCATTCAGGAAGAAAGAGGTCATTGTCTTCCTCTACTCTTCCCTCATTAGGCCAATCATTGAGTACAATACCCCATTTGGCATGTACCTCACTAAATACCTGCAACAACTGGAAAGGCCACAAAAGTACCTCACAAAGAGGATCCTAGGCCTTAAACATTTGTCCTGTATGGAAAGACTAAAAAAACTCCAACTATTTTCTGTCTCGTATCACCTACTTAGAGGCGATCTCTGCTTGACTTACAAAGCCATGTCTGACCCAGCTCTGTTAGAAATGCTACATCTAAGAAATCCCAATCCCTTCGCACCACATGCTCCAGAGACCTCAACCTCATTACCACAATTAACAGAACATGCTGGAGGGACAGGTTCATAACCCAGAGACTGTCCATGCTATGGAATAGACTTCCCATACATGTCAAGCAGAGCACCTCACTGGACCTCTTCAAGAGAAATCCTGATGAGAGGATGGGAAATAGAAATTTCACCCCAGGGATCACTCCAGTGGCTTTTCTTGACAGAGGTACTGGGAACTAAGGTCAGGTGGCACAATGCCAGGCTAATCCTATGGGCTAGGCTTGTAAAGGCCCCAGGGTCATTAGCCTAGTACACACCTATGAACCTATGAACCTATATATTCTATGCATATTTGTTTTATATTTATAGCTCTATATGTCAGATGTATATACTTTTTAATATTTATCTATCACCATGCACATCTATATGTGTTTATTTATATATACTAAACATGACTGTTTCCACAGTGTTTGTTCCCTACTATTCTATACCTGTACTAAATAATATATTTGAAAAAGCAGTGTTTATTGTTACATCTCAGATGGTGTATTGGTAAACTCCTTTGAGTATGGTGTACATGGTTCTGGGTTCAAGCCTTGGCAGCCGTAATTATTTTGGTGCTAGGCACAACAGTGGCTGATGGAAACAGGGTGATTAAGGCAGTTTTAAGCAGTTGTAAGTGGGCTTGTGTTATAGTAAGTGATGCTAAGACACGGTTAAGCAGGAAACTACTTAATCTGTGTAGGCATCGCTTAGCATTGTGCAAACTTGCTTACTGCCATTTACTGCTGCTTACTGCAGCTTACTCCCGCTTACAACCCGTGCTAATTTCCTTAAAAGAAAAGAAAAAGGGGTGTTAGTAAAGTGGTGTAAAAGGGGGCATGCAGAGGGAAAAACAATGTGACAGATAGCTAGGGATGTGTAGAACAGTTGTAGGGAAGGTCCATAGCTGTCCATTTCTGATACAGAAATAGCTGTGCATTTGTACAGAATTTGGAGGTGAATTTGGACACTCAAACCCCTGAGAGAGGGGAAAGCCAATTAGACAAGATTACATGTGTCCATTGGACGCGTGTGAAATGGACAGCTATGTATGGGGGCGACATTTTTTTGTGGGAAAAGATTGCCCTTTTTTTTATAAGGTGAGAGTGGGATGTTGGGGAAGCATAGTAGGTATATTTGGATAGGAAGGTTGGGTAGGAAGACAGACAAGACAGACAAGACAGCAGACAGGGGAGGTATATATGACACATATGGGGGGTAAACACCTTGGACGGGGAGTGTGGTTGGAAATCGGATGCCCACGAACCCCCAAATGGATACAGTGGGACTGAGGTCTCCACCTATGGGCAGTCACCACTGCACCTTCATAGCCCCAAAGGTGGCTGTGCTGGGGGCTGAGCAGGAGGGGCAGGCTGACCCTCAGGATGCACCACATGGCCCTCAAGCTGGCCTAGCAGATCTCTGAACTCCTTTCAAAGCTTGCAACACACCAATCCCTGGACCTGACGACGAGTTACAGTGTTCTGTCTGCACCCACTCCTGGGGCAGTATGGGCCCCATCCCCTAAGGCAGTTCCACCCAAAGGTGTTGCAGGACCAGTGGATGAGGAGGTACCAGATTGGATTCCAGATATGCTGTGGCCCGGTGCCATGGCCAGTTGAGGTAGGACAGGCAGATCCGCTGGGATCGGCCTTCCCAGACGTGCTATGGTGTTGCAGTTTTATGACATATATTGGTTAATCATGAAAAACTTATTCCAGAATTAGTTATAACAGCATGCATAGGTATTCCCATTAACCCAAAACAACAGATTTGGAACAGTTGCATAACAAACAGAACACATGCGTATATGGAACCACAGTGGGCATTATAACGGTGTGCAGGTTACATTGACAGCAACAGGCTACCGATGATTGTATTTGAAAAGGGAACATTAATAGTTAAAAAGTTACATATTTGTAGAACAATAGGACTCATGTCCCAACAGTAGGTTTGGTGAAAACATACCCATTGATTTATGTGTTTAGATTATTGGTGCAGATAGGGAGGGGGGAGAGAGAGAGATGTCAATTAACAACTGTATAGGTTTCAATTGCTAAAATAAATAAAACAAAATCCACGTCAGCAGAACCAGCAGCAAAGAGTCCAATATTACGTGTTTTATTAACATCCACTTTTCGTTCAGGAAAACTGAACTTCTTCAGACAAACATCAAAAGGTAACAAATGTAAAAAAACTCCTTAAATACACAATTAACAACACATGGTACATTTGAATGAACCAACCAACTGGTTGAAACTCGCTGACATCAATGTGTGGGAAAAAGCTCATCTCAAAGCTTCTTAGTGCTATTGCATACAAAAGTCAGGTCTTTACAAATTGTGTTTTAAAATCAAACAACTGACCAAAATAAAATGAAAAATTGTCAATGAAAATGTGTCTGAACATAAAATGTTTAAAACCAAGAAAAACAAAACATGATGAATGGAACCGATTTGCTGACAAAACATAAGTAGTAAAACATAAAAAATAATGAGTCATAAATGAAGAATAAAAAATAAAAATGAAAAGTAATAAAATTACCTCTGCATACTTCTGAGTTTCAAAATGCAAGCTAAACTTACTCTGTCGTTAAGACCTGGAGGTCTATATGAACAGAGTTTCAGCTGCCAAATCGCTTCTAGGCGCTCTAATAATAGTTGAAAAGGACCCCCCCTGATGTCAAAGGGAACCTGTCCTAACACCCTGAAAGTAAAACTGTGCTGAGGGTGGTCATTAACATGTTTCGCCAAAGCATTTTCACAATTGTTTTTCCTAATACAATATAAATGCTCATAGATTCTTTCGTTAAAACCTCTGTCAGTCTTGCCCACAAAACGCTGGGCAAGACTGGCAGCAAGCTAAATAAACAACCAATCGAGATTTACAGTTGAATCTACCAACAGTGGAGAAAGAAGACCCAGCAATTTTGAATCTCGAACCAGTGGCAATATGCCTGCACATGTTACAACTCTCACATTTGAAAGTGCTCTCTACTCTAACACGAGTGTCCTTTTTTGTTTCTAGTATCCGTTTGAGGTTATCACCCCTCCTATATATAAAACTAGGCAAAGTACCAAACCTGGCTTGTAAGGCATCGTCACAACAGAAAATACTCCAGTTCTTGACAAACACCTCCTTGATTAAATGAATCTCAGCACTGTAATTAGTGATGAAAGAAATAGAAGTGTCTACTTTCTTGTTGTCTACAAAGACTTCAGACATAACTGGAGGTGAATGTTCTAATGGACAACTTGTGAACAAACTGCTTTGTAAAATAGGTTTATAAACACCCCCATACCTTTTAGTCTGGACCTCAGTAACCAGGTCGTGAATAAACTTATCTGGGTAGAAAGAATCTATGAGCATTTATATTGTATTAGGAAAAACAATTGTGAAAATGCTTTGGCGAAACATGTTAATGACCACCCTCAGCACAGTTTTACTTTCAGGGTGTTAGGACAGGTTCCCTTTGACATCAGGGGGGGTCCTTTTCAACTATTATTAGAGCGCCTAGAAGCGATTTGGCAGCTGAAACTCTGTTCATATAGACCTCCAGGTCTTAACGACAGAGTAAGTTTAGCTTGCATTTTGAAACTCAGAAGTATGCAGAGGTAATTTTATTACTTTTCATTTTTATTTTTTATTCTTCATTTATGACTCATTATTTTTTATGTTTTACTACTTATGTTTTGTCAGCAAATCGGTTCCATTCATCATGTTTTGTTTTTCTTGGTTTTAAACATTTTATGTTCAGACACATTTTCATTGACAATTTTTCATTTTATTTTGGTCAGTTGTTTGATTTTAAAACACAATTTGTAAAGACCTGACTTTTGTATGCAATAGCACTAAGAAGCTTTGAGATGAGCTTTTTCCCACACATTGATGTCAGCGAGTTTCAACCAGTTGGTTGGTTCATTCAAATGTACCATGTGTTGTTAATTGTGTATTTAAGGAGTTTTTTTACATTTGTTACCTTTTGATGTTTGTCTGAAGAAGTTCAGTTTTCCTGAACGAAAAGTGGATGTTAATAAAACACGTAATATTGGACTCTTTGCTGCTGGTTCTGCTGACGTGGATTTTGTTTTATTTATTTTAGTTTGTTTCAAATTCTGTTGCTTCAGTAGGTTTCAATTGCTCACAATTTTAATGATCATTGCTCTAATCATTACTCTGCATGTATTACCTCACTTTACATCGACCTATGGCCTTGGGTTAGGCAGTGGTATGTTTGTATACAGTGTATAATTACAGCCTTCTTACTAGCTAATTTATACATTTTCTCACCTGGCAGACCTGTGGAGGAAGTTTCTGTTAACACTATCTGACTTTCTACCCATATTCACATAGTCAGGGTTACATATGTGCACTCATACTGTGTGTGTGTGTGTGTGTGTGTGTGTGTGTGTGTGTGTGTGTGTGTGTGTGTGTGTGTGTGTGTGTGTGTGTGTGTGTGTGTGTGTGTGTGCGTGCTACTGCTATAATCTGGCTTGATTTCTATCAGTCACCCTAGGCGTGGGTGGTAGTGACCACTAGCTGTGACAGCATGACCCTTGTGGGACATTTCTTGGAGGAGACTACTTGATGTATGTACTTATCTTGTTATTTGCAGCCTTGGGGTTGGACAGTATGGGTTGTACACAGTGTATAAGTACAGCATTCTTACAGTTAAGATATACCTTTTCTTACCTGGCAGACCTGTGGAGGAAATTTCTGTTAACACTACCTGACTGTTTCTACACATATTCACATATTCCTGGGTGAAATTATGCATACAGCTTACTACCACTCCTGGAATTCGAACCGTGCCTGTTTGTGCCAAAAAGTGCAACAATGTTTGTGTGTCATCAGAACAAGCTATTGAGAAACTGCTGTCTCTTTTCTTTGTGTTTTCTGTCTAATACTCTCTTGGCTGTACAATCTAACCTTGTAATTTTGACATTCATGCATTGCAGATAGTTCTTATACTGTGTATTCATACTTTGACATAGCACAGTCTGGAAAACATTGGTTAACACATTACTAGTCAGGTATCAGATCTTGGTGCATGGAACATTTCATATAGTTACTCTCCTGTTTTACAGCTCCACAGTCTTTGTCAGATGAGCCTTGATTATTTAATGCTTTCAGAGCTATAGTTGCTGCGCAGAAACTGTACACATTTCGATTCATACCACCACATACCAAAGTAAACACAACCAGTCTGGGATTTTGAATTTTATTGACAGGTAATGACACTTTTATTGATATATACCCTGTACATCACTATTACTCTGCTAATGTCTTGTTTATTCAGTACAAACCATACCCATTTTTAAACACTGACAGGTGAGATTCTACTACTTTCTATTTATTTGTCTTGAATACTACAAGCTAGATTTGTACTCACCAGCCTCGCAATGCAGCCTTAGCAGCCTGCTGGCATGGGCATCCATGTTTGCGGCCCTCTCATTTGCAGCTGTACAGGAGATAGAGAAACATTTATGCATACCTATCCATCACATACACAGGCTGGACTTTGGAAAACACTTATTGATACTGATACTTACACATAGCTGGGACATTCCTCGACAATGCATCTTGGACCCACTGGTCCAAGAGCTCCCTCTTCCTATGCTTCAAGTCAGCAAAGTGGTGCTGGACCTGTTCACCAGTCCAAGGGATGCCAGTGGCACTGGTGAGATCACATGCAAGATGGTCCCAGGCCTCTACTTTGTATTGGGAGCACTGGTCCTGGTCCTGCAGCAGTCTCCCTTCATGGTCTTGTACTAGGAGTCCGACCATGACCCAAAAGTGCACATCTTCACCAACACCAGCCATAGAGCTTGCAGTGATCAGCTACAACTGGTTATAGTTGTAGTCCTGCCTGCAGGGTTTAAATAGAGCTGATTTCCCACCCTTTGCCATGATTGGATGGCTTTGAATGTGCTGAGCTAAGCTAAGTGACAGGCAAACCCGATGAGCTAAGGTAAGCATTGCTTAAAGGGGTAGATGCTAAGCACTGCTTAAAGGGGTAGATGCTAAGCACTGCTTCCCAATGTGCAAATCTACTTAGCTACACTAATTCTTGTTTAGCATTTATGTTTAAGCAATGCTTACACCAGCTAAGCAGGGCTGAGCATTGTTCAGCTTTCATTTAATGCACTATCAGGATTGTGGGGTTCATTCCTCATTAATGACATGTTACGATACGTATATTGACCTTCCATAACATCCTCCTGTGTGCTTTCATGACATTACATTTTGTGTGACTATACTGTATGGGACACTTGTGTTTATATGGGAGTTTCACAACTTTATTACACTGACACCTCACATTTGGACCTACTACGCTACTCTGGTTGACAAATATATGTTATTTACTACCTAATTCTAAAAAAAAAAAAAATTAGTACTGCTTTCACATATCAAATTGAAATGTCTTTAGTGGGGATTGAACCATGAATGCCTGCTTGGATAGCAAATGTTCTAACCATTAGACTATCTCACATTGCAATAGCTGGCTGTATATTTTTATTTAGCTCCTTGTGATGTGTAAGCTAGGCTGATTATAGCTGTGCAATGCGCACACCCACTCTGCTACACTTAAACTTTATTCCGGACAGAAAAAAATAAATACATGTGTTTTATTTGTATTTACTGTAGGGGTATGCACATTGCTTTCTGCATCTTTGGGCAGGACATCTGAACAACTACATCATACATGGAAGAATTGGTTTAAATGTTCCTTTCAGGAACATGCTTACTTATTTGGTATGCCAGCATCTACACTGGCATACTATTCTGGACATTATCTGTGCTGGACCATTGTGTGTGTGTGGGGGGGGGGTGCTTTTGTGTTACTTTACTTATTTTGTCCACGGACACTGTTATGTTGACATAACAGTGTCCACAGACACTGTAGGTGCTTTAGTATTGCTGTAAGGCAATTCTGGAGGGCAGGAGGCATATGTACTGTGCGAGCAATGCTCAGACACCTCCCTGCACTCATACATGGATCATGTCCATGTAGATAACACAGCAGTGCACCTTCATTAATATGCAAGGCAAGCTGCTGTTCTACATTGGCAAGATCCACTCCATGGAGGAATAGCACTATTCCTGCATGGAGTTTAATGAATCCAGGGGAGTATCTCAAGGTGTGTAAAAGTGCTTACAGTATGGGTTTATTACTGTGCATTTATTCTGAAGACTTTATTTGTGTGCAAAGTGCAACTATTTGGTAAAGTGCAGTCAAACTACAGCCATTTCGAAAAGTTTCTTGTGCTGGGTGTGTCTATTCACAGAGTGCCACCATTACAAAATGTTTCTTGCACTGTAAAGAGTTATTTTACAAAGTACAGTCATTTTGGGAATGTTTCAGTGTGCTGTGTACTGTTTATTCACAAAGTGCAATTACTTCAAAATGTTTCTTATTCTGGGCTTCTTCTGCCTAGTTTATTCACACAGTGCAGTTATTTTGAAATGTTTCTTACACTGATAAGAGGTGATTTCTTACAGTACAATGATTTCAAGAGTATTCTTGTACCCAGCAGACTTATTTCACAACGTTTAGTTATTCAGAGGCTTGTTGTGCTATTGGCATAGCTATAAATACTGTCATAAATTTCTGGCATATGTATATGTGTGTATGTTTGTACAGTTACAAGTGGACTTGGGTTGCACTGTGTTTTATTATAATTTGCTGGGATGGCAGATGGATTTTGAAAACCATCACCACTTGTATTTGATCAGAATATTGCAGAGAATCGGTTAATATTTGAGCAAGAGTACGATATTTTTATGCAAGCACCTTATTCTGACAAATATGTATGCACCAAGGCATTGATTTTGCTAAATCTACCTAAGTCAGAGGCCATTGACAGAGAGCATTCATTTGTGTATGCACCAGTAGTATATTAAGGAGAAGGGGAAAACTGTCATATTGTTGTACAGGTTGAATCAAGGGATGGCCCAGAGTGTTTGAAATGCAAATTCAGGGAAATGTGTAACCCCCAGACAAATGTTACATTAGAGAGGTATTTGTTTTACACAAGAGATCAAAGGCAAGGAGAAACATTTGCAGGTTATATTACTGACCTGAGAAACAAAGTTAGAATGTGTATGTTTGGTGATTTAAAAGATGAGTTAATAAAGGACAGACTTGTGTGTATTATTAATAGTGCTGCAGTGAGAATGATTTTGCTTCATGACAGTGATTTAATGCCTGAGCAAAGCTACTGAGGTTTGTCAAATCTATGAAGTTACAGAAAGACACACAAGTATGCTTGTAAGTGATAAGAGCATGGTTTCAGCAGGCTCCATAGCAAATATAGACAGCATGCAACATGTGGCTAGCAGAAACAGGCTTAAGCACATGGCAGCTGTAATCCCTGCGAGTATGGCAGGTAAAACCTGTAGTTTTCCAGCAAGTTCTAAGACTAGTTTGATGAAAAGGACATGCTCAGTGCAATACAAGGGTGAGTCAGAAAAACCCAAATCAAGCTTTATTGTTAACTGTTGTAATTGTGGTGCCACTCATGAGTGTAAAAGAGAAAAGTGCTTAGCATTTGGTCAGCAATGCTACAAGTGTAAAAAATTGAACCATTTTCAAATGTTTTGCAAAGCAAGTAAACCTCACATAGTTATGAAGAAAGGTCACTCAAAAAGGCAAGTTGATCATAGAGAGAGCTACAACCCTGCTTTCTATGCGGATGGTGTAGCAGTAATTGGTGAAAAGGTTGATGCAGTAAATTTGTTGGCAAAGAACAAAGGGTTTTGTACTGTCCAGATCAATGGTAAAGCCACCGAGCTCAAAGTAGACACTGGTTCAAAGAGTAATGTTATGTCAGCAGACACATTTGCTAAGGTGAGAGCTGGTGAGCAACTTAATGTGGTTAGTTGTGCAAAACATGTTGCTTACGAAGGTGAAGAAATTCAAATCGAAGGCTCAGTAGTGCTTTCATGTTATTTGGCTAGGAACTGCTACAGCTTGCTATTCTATGTAGTCTGAAGACCTGTGCAGTCATTAGTGGGTCTCAGAGACAGTCTGAAAATGAATCTGCTTTCCTTTACCAAAGAAGTTCATTATATAAGCACATGCCTCACTTCCAATTTTACTGAAGCTATTTTCTCAGAGTATGCTAACATTTTCGATGAAAACTTAGGCAAACTTCCAGTTGTGTATTCTATGAAGTTAGACCCAGAGGTCAGTCCACTGATCAGACCAGCAAGAAAAGTACAAATAGCTATGCAGAATAAAGTCAAAGCTCAGTTGGATCAAATGGTGCAGCAAGGTGTAATTTGTCCAGTTATAGAACCAACTGAATGGGTGTCATCCATGGTAGCATCCCACAAAAAAGGCTCAGATAAAAGCAGAATATGTATTGACCCAAGATATTTGAACAAAACATTAAAGAGACCGCATCATCCTATGTGTACAGTTGAGAAAGTCACAGCTCTAATACCAAATGCTACTGTTTTTTCTGTCTTGGATGCAAATAGTTCATTTTGGCAAGTGCTGCTTGATTCCACATCTTTACTACTGACTACTTTCAGTATCCCATTTGGAAGATATAGATTCTTCAGGATGCCATTTGGAATAAATTCTGCAAGTAAAGTCTTTCAGTGTGCAATGAAGCAATTTTTTTCAGGTTATTCTCGTTTCATAACAGATGATTTATTGGTTGGATGCAATGGTGAAGCAGAGCATGACAGAAACCTTAGGAGAGTTCTTGACAGAGCACATGAAGTGAACTTAAAGTTCAATCCTCTAAAGTGCAAATTCAGAGTACCAGAAGTTATATATGTAGTCATTTATTTACTAGCACTGGCTTGCAACCATACCCGTACAAGCAAGCAGCCATTCTTGAGATGTCAGCACCAGATAATGTTGAAGCTCTACAATGTTTTCTTGGCATGGTCAGCTATTTAGGCAAATTTATACCAGACTTCAGTGAGTTGACAGCACCTTTGAGAGAGCTGATGCATAAAAATATTACCTGGTCTTGGGTGGAACAGCATCAGAGAGCATTTGATGACCTTAAGCCGAAAATTGCCACCCCACCTACATTAATATACTACAATGTCAATAAACCAGTCACTCTTTCCTGTGATGCTTCAGAATTTGGTCTTGGCACAGTGATTCTTCAAGAAGGCAGACCGGTAGCCTATGCATCTAGATCTTTTACCCAAACTGGAATGCACTATGTTCAAATTGAGAAAGAACTCTTGGCAATAGTATTTCCATGTTCAAAATTCCATGTTTATACTTATGGTTAAGCTATTCAGATTGAGACTGATCACCAACTCTAGTCACTATTTTAAAGAGGCCTATGCATTAATCTCCAGTGAGATTACAAAGAATGATGCTGAAATTACAAAAGTACAACTTCAAAATGGTCTATACAAAAGGCAAACTTCTTTATCTGGCTGATACCTTATCCAGATCACCCAGAAATACAACAGAACAGATTAATGCAGAGAATTTTGTCAAGGAAGCATGTATTTTTTCTACCACAAGACTTGGGGAGCTGAGAGATCATACAAAGACTGATCCAGTTTTGCAAAAGCACAATCACTAGATTAATGTTGGATGATCATCACAGCAATCTAGTGCACTACCTGAAGTGCAAACCTATTTTCCTTACAGAGATGAGATGTTGATGGAAGATGGCATTATTTTGAAAGGTCCTAAAATTGTTGTTCCTGCTTCCTTATAACGTGAATATATCCAGAGTTTGCATCGTGGTCACCCAGGTTCCGAATCTACCAACAGAAGGGCGAGATGACTAGTATTTTGGCCTTCTCTGGCAAAATACATTGATAAAGTACTTTCTTCTTGTTCATTATGCAATAATGCTAAACTGCATTTGCAAAAAGAACCACTTCAGTTAAGTCAAGCTCCTGAACTATCTTGGTCAACAGTAGCCACTGAGATATTCAAGTGGAACAATCAACATTATTTAGTGTTGGTAGACTCTTATTCAAACTGGTTTGAGACCGATTTACTACCTAACCTAATGTCTACAGCTGTTATCACTAAGTTGAAACATCATTTCTCAATCCATGGTAGTCCACACAAAGATATTTCTGACAATGGTAACCAATTTACCAGTCAGCTGTTTCAGAAATTTACAAAAGAATGAGACTTTGTACATGTTACTAGTAGGCCGCAATACCCACAGACAAATGGACTAGCTGAATGTGCAGTACAGAGTTCAAGGCAATTACTAGAGAAGTCAAAGCATGATAATACCGATGTCTTTTTGAATTTACTCAATCTTAGAAACATACCTTATGGCGATATACTTGGCTCGCCTTCTCAGATACTTCTATCTTGGCAAACCAGAACAACATTGCCTATCAGTTCCAGTTTGTTCGGTCCTAACAGAACAATCCAAGCCCAACTATTCAGAAAGCATTCTTTTCAGAAGTCCAGCTATGATAAATCTAGCAGACTTCTTCATCCATTGAAAGAAGGAGAGACATTGAAGATACAAACAACAAAACGTTTTGACCAGATTGGTCTAGTAACAGGTGTATGTGCCGAGCTGAGATCCTACTTCTTAAAATCTGAGGGTGTGGAGTACAGGAGAAATTGCAGACATCTTCTTCCTGTATCAGAATCAAAATTGAAGCATTGTTCCAGTGATACAGACTCTAGATCTCAGAGCAATCCCAACAATGTTCCTGTTGCAGAACATGCCTTAACTTTTACTTCCATTCCTGATGATGTTGCTGATGTCCCCAAAGTTGATCATTCAGCAGAGACAGTCCCAGTTGCTAGACTGAATTCTAATTTCTATGTCACATGATTTGGTCATATTTCCAGATCTAGTGTGAAATACACAGCAACCCAGACATGGTTGTCTATACGTATTTAGTTCTATATAATTGCATATCAAAGAATTATCTGTATAAATTGCATGTCAATCAATATCGTTAATATTGCATGAACCATTTCTCAAAGAGGGAGGATGTAGAAGAGTGTGTGTGTGTTGTACCTTTAAGAAGAATTTCAAGGATAGCACATGCATATAAATAGCAAGCATGTGCTAGCTTCCATGCCATTTTGAGAGTGCAGCCAGAAAGTGAGCATGTATGAGTGTGATAGCTAGTTTGTTTATAAGTTTGTCTACGCTAAAGTTATTAAGCCTCTTTCCTGATGTGTTTGTTCATAATAAAGATGCTTGAACAGAACCTACTAATGCTCATCTGTTTTATCCTGACCAGATGAATGACAATACCCCTGGCAAGACTCCACATGAGAAAGATACAGTGGTATCTAAAATCTCTTGGGACCCTCATCAACACCCTTTATCTCTTCAGATCCCAGTATTGGGGAATGTCAGAAGATACATTTTTTGGTGGAGTCAAGAGACATCCTTAAATCCAGGTCTCTTCTTCTCCCTCCATTCTCTAAAGCAGTCAGTCCTCATAGAAGCTTTGAACTTTGCTTGAGGAGCAGTTTCTGGTGGGTAAAAGTGCAGGGGGGTAAGGAACATTAAGCACATATGTAAGCACATACATATCAAGGGGATGCTTGCCCTGATCAAGGCACTCAACTCTCTAGACCATCCTTGGTCCCTGGGACTTTTTCATGTGGTTACAGACAATACCACAGTCATGTGATACATCAACAAGCAAGGGGGTACCAGGTTGCATCCTATTTTAAGACCAGCCATGTTAGCTTAGGATATAGCTTCTCAGCAGTACCTCACTCAACAGGCCTTTTGTCAGAGTAAAATTGTGTGGCAGACAAGCTGAGCAGGACTATGGCAGACCCTCATGAATGGAAACTATATCAGGGAGTCTTCCAAGATTTGATCCATCTGTGTGAAGTTCCTTAAGTAGACCTCTTGGCAACATTCTGTTGCAGGACACCATTGAAGAAGGCCCGGAAGATAGATGCCTTTTCATTTCTTTTCTTTGGACAGGAATGTTCCTGTATGTTTTTCCACCCTTTACACTAATATCCAGGGTACTTCTGAAGATTCAAAAGGAATCCCCCAAGGTCATTGTGGTGACTCCCTTCTGGCCCAGGCAACCATGGTTCTCCCTTGTTTTGGAAATGGCCAGGTGCAATTACCACAAGATTCCTCACAGAATGAATCTACTCAAACAAGAACAAGGGTGTTTTATACACCACAGCATCAATCATCCTCAAATGACTGCCTGGATGATAGGGTATTAATTGCTTTTAAGGACCTGTTTTCTGAGTATGGGCAGCAGGTACTGATGTAGGTAAGAAAGCCTGCTACTACAAAATCATATAATAGCAAACGAAAACGGTTTTCTAGTTGGTGCCAGCAACATTACCATCAACTCTTTAGGGCTAGGTGTTCTCTGATTTTACAATATTTGTCTGAGTTAATATTTTACGTTTTTTTCCTTATTTCTCTGTTAAGGTTCATTTACTAGCCATTTCAGTATGTCTGCTCATGCATCATCCTCTTTCAAGACAGTATCATGTCAAAAATGTTCTTAGGATCATAGGATCATAGGAAGTTACTAGGCTAATGGCCCTGAGGCCCTTACAAGCCTAGCCAGGAATTTCGCCCATGTTCCAACAAGTCAGCACCCTATGCCACTGTCCAGCAAGGATATAGGTGGAATCCCAGGGGTATATTTTCTGTTTCCCATCCAGTTATCCAGGTTGTGCTTAAAAAGGTTTAATGGGGTACTCTGTTTATGTGGAGAGGGAGTCTATTCTACAAAAGAGGTTTAGCATAAGACACCTCCAATTAAACAAGTGGCCCCTCCTTGAGTTCTTAATTTAGTGTTAGAGGAGATAATACTTGCTACATCTGGACCAGCTAATCTGACAGACTTGAGTTTCTTAACATGGAATTCAGTTGTACTGATTGCTCTGACATTTTCAAAAGGATATCTGAGTTGTAAGCTTTTATGATTAGTCAACCCTACCTCATTTTCCATAGGGACAGGGTTTCTTTGAGAAACAATCTTTTTTTTATGCCTGAAGTGGAATTCGAGTTTACTTTAAGCCAAACTATCCATCTCCCTGTTTTCTTTCCTGAACCTAAAAATAAGGGAGAAGGGATACTCCATACCATGGATGTCCACAGACTGCTCAGCTACTATCTCGACAGAACTAAATCTTTCAGATCTTTGGATCAATTGTTCATCTCTTGAGAAGGCATGAAGAAATGACAACCTGTGTCAAAACAGACTATTTTCAAATGGTCATCTAAGGCTATTTAATTTGTTATTCACACAATGGCAAATCTATTCCAGGCAGGGTCAAGGCCCACTCTGCCAGGGCCTTGATTTCATCTATGGCCTTTTGGAAACTGCTACTTGGTCCTCTGTACATACTTTTACAAAGCCCTATAAGCTGTATTCTTTCTCAAGGTCTAGATCAAGTTTTACTAGGACCATTCTCCAGGGGCTCCTGGACCCATATCCTTCCTTTTCCTAAATATAGTTAGCTAAGGTAATCTAACCATATAGCTAAGGCTACTGTAGTAGTGATCAATATGAAGAACATAGTACAGTTGTGCAAGTTGAACTTACCATTGCAGTAGCTGCTCCCTCCCACCATCCCCCTTGCTTTTTTCCTTTGTTTTTTATGCCAGGTTGTGAACATCTATTTTTTTGTTATTCCTTGCATTGTCCTTTCAGGGATCAGCCTCTCTCTCTCTCTCTCTCTCTCTCTCTCTCTCTCTACTGGCAGCAAAGTTCTGTAGTGTATCACACCCAAACTTGTCTTTTAGTCACTTCATCTCGAGCTGTTTGACAGTTTGGGTGCATGGAAGGTACCCAGAAGTTTTGGAAGCTATCCAGCAGTTATATCCTTGGCAGGATATAATCCACACTGCTAATGCTACTGCAGCTATGATCATTTGAACATCTACTGTTATGGAAAGTTCATCTTACACAACTGTATTTTGCAGTGCATCATGATTGCCTAATTTCTTCATCCTTGCAAAGCATCAGTATCTGGAGGCACTTATACAAACATACACATGTATAAAATATATGAACACATTCTAGGTTAGATAGAAATGGATAGGGCAAATTTTCAGAAACTGTTTATGCTTAGTATTTGATAGGTTAAACAAGATGGTAAGTATGTGGTAGAAGCACTGTGCTGACTATTCTGGAACTCTGCAAATCTTCATAAGGAAGATAGATATTGTATGACAATTACACTGCATATATTATAGGTATAAGGGCTAATCATCTGTTCTACAGATCATACCACCTTTGTTCTCCCATATAGTAGACACGGTTGTAATCACTTTGTGAAAACGATTATATCTCAATCATTATGTATATCTCAGACAACTGTACATTTCATATAACTGCCATGTAAATTGTTTACATGTAAAAAAGTGTATGTTGTTAAAATTTTACCTTTAACCTTGTAAATCTATCTAAATATCTATATTTCTATCTATCAGTCTCTCTATATATGTTCTTAAGCATTCCTTCACCATATACATATTGTTTATACATATTGTTTGCATTTTTGTGTTAAATACATTGTTTATTGGCACAGTGGCATAGGTCATTGTTTAAAAAGGCCCTTTACAACAGCCCACAAGGTCAACAAACAAATTAAGTTAGAATGTTACAGATTTCAGTGAAAGGCAATGCAGACTGTGGAATTGCTCATGCAGCAAGCCATAAAAGCTTTAACAGACTTATAGGTTGGCACTGGAAATAATTGGACTAGTCTCTAAACACTCGATGCATTTGATAATGAAAAGTCCTGTAAAATGTGTCAACTAAAGTTAGGATGCAAGGATTATACATTTCATAGAACAAATAATTTAACAAAAAAGGATATCTACCCTTGTCAACACTGAAGTACAACAGCACTAATACGAAATTTATTCACCTTGTAAAACATAAAATGTATGTGTTTGAAGACTTTACTTGTAACACATTAGCTCTGGTATATTGGCTACATGAGTATAAGACTCCATGGGTGAAGAAACTTGGTTCAAAAAAGCAAATGCGTATCAAACTAGGGTAAATAATGAACAGAATAGTTTGAAAATATTCAGTAACTTTTAATCCATAAAATAATAGTAGAACAAACAAATTCGTCAAGTGCTTTTGCCTGGTTCCTACCAGGCTTTATCAAGATACAAAACAATCAAAAACAGAATTGTTATATACCATTTGGAATTGACCATGTGGTTGATTAATTTACAGTTTTAATTGTAGTAATCAAAGATTTAAAGGACCAATGTCTCCCATAGCACCAATATTACTGTCAGGCTTGCTCTAAGCCCGATTAAAAACTTAAATAACTTTATGTAAAAATACGTTAAAAAATATATGTATATATGCAAAACAGATGTGTATATAAAATGTATAAATAAATATGTGAATATATTTGCTTGTCACATTAAACACATGCAATAAATAAAATTCATAGGCATTTTTTGCAATGTCATTTTAAAATATGTGTAATTATATGCATAAACATTTCACCATATTTTATTATAAAAAATTCCAGTAATATTAAACCTTTAGATGTCAATACAATAAAATACAATAAAAGTGGAAAATTCTCAATCTGATAGAAATGAATTAATAAAAGCCCAAAGGGTAATAAATATCAAACTCATAATTTCTCTCTATTTAATTTTAAAACACTGGCTATGCTAATACTGTCGTTCAAGCCTGGAGGTTTTGTTGCATTTAGTTTTAGTTGCCATACCAATTCTTTATTTTCCAGACGAGTCTCCCAGTCGCCCCCTCTGGGGTCCTGGGTGACTTGTTCTAGTACTAAAAATTTTAAATTCATGTTACTACATACCATGGAATGTTTGTAAAAGGCATTGGTATCTTTCTTCTTTGTAATTTCATATAGATGCTCATATATCCTTTTTCTTAGTGGCCTCTCGGTCTTGCCTACATAGAAACTGTAGCACTCGGTGCAAGTACCGAGATAAACCACCCCTTTAGATGCACAGTTGAAATAACCTTGGGTACTAACTCTGAAGTTTCTGGAAGGAATGTGGAAATTGTTATTGTCATATATTTAGGCACATTGATTACATGCACCACATTTAAAAGTGCCTACTTTATTTAAAAAATGCGTATCCTTTTTATTCTTATGACTACTTTCTAATAAACCCTTTAGATTAATGTCCCTCCTTCTTGTAAATCCAGGTTTGCCAGGGATAATTTTATTAATATCATCCTGGAGTGTCAAAAGTGGCCAATATGTAAGAATGGATGTTTCAATTTGTTGGAAGTCTCTAGTGTATGTGTAAACAAAATTACTGCTTAGTGGTCATTGGTCAGTAGCATTGATTTGGTTTAAGGCCTTACCTTTACCAAGTAATGGTGGGTATTTTGATTCCCTGTCATGTAAAACTTCCTTTATTAAATTTTCTACCAAGTAGATTGGATAGCCCCTTTCTAAAAAAAGTTTTTTTTAGGAAATTAACTTCATTCAGAAAAAGTTCTTGAGTACTTGTCATCCTGGATGCGCGAATGAGTTGTCCTTTTATTATACCTTTTTTCTGATAAAATGGATGACCACTATCAAAATGCAAAAAAGTGTTAGAAAAAGTTTTCTTCCTATAAATTTGAGACTGGAAAAGATTGTTAACCTGATCTTTACTTAAAAGGACATCTAAATAGTGCAACGATTTTTCATTCACTTCATATGTGAAGGCTAAAAAGTCTGTAGTGGAGTTAATATAAGTTATAAAGTCTAAGAAGCTGTCTATGTCACCATTCCACAGTATACAGATGTCATCCAAATATTGCTTGTAATAAACAATTCACCCCAACCAACTGGATGAAAAGATGTACTTATTCCCCCAGAGGTGTAGCACTATGTTTGCATATGTCGAGGCGCATGCTGCGCCCATCGCTACACCTTTCTTTTGTCTGAAGATCTCTCCATTGAAATATATAAAATTGTTATTGAGAACCACTTCCATGAATTCCACCAATAAGTTAACCATACTGTTGCCTAATTCAGATTCTTTAATAAAGTAGGCACTTTTAAATGTGGTGCATGTAATCAATGTGCCTACATATATGACAATAACAATTTCCACATTCCCTCCAGAAACTTCAGAGTTAGTACCCAAGGTTATTTCAACTGTGCATCTAAAGGGGTGGTTTATCTCGGTACTTGCACTGAGTGCTACAGTTTCTATGTAGGCAAGACCGAGAGGCCACTAAGAAAAAGGATATATGAGCATCTATATGAAATTACAAAGAAGAAAGATACCAATGCCTTTTACAAACATTCCATGGTATGTAGTAACATGAATTTAAAATTTTTAGTACTAGAACAAGTCACCCAGGACCCCAGAGGGGGCGACTGGGAGACTCGTCTGGAAAATAAAGAATTGGTATGGCAACTAAAACTAAATGCAACAAAACCTCCAGGCTTGAACAACAGTATTAGCATAGCCAGTGTTTTAAAATTAAATAGAGAGAAATTATGAGTTTGATATTTATTACCCTTTGGGCTTTTATTAATTCATTTCTATTAGATTGAGAATTTTCCACTTTTATTGTATTTTATTGTATTGACATCTAAAGGTTTAATATTACTGGAATTTTTTATAATAAAATATGGTGAAATGTTTATGCATATAATTACACATATTTTAAATTGACATTGCAAAAAATGCATATGAATTTTATTTATTGCATGTGTTTAATGTGACAAGCAAATATATTCACATATTTATTTATACATTTTATATACACATCTGTTTTGCATATATACATATATTTTTTAACGTATTTTTACATAAAGTTATTTAACTTTTTAATCGGGCTTAGAATTAGCAAGCCTGACAGTAATATTGGTGCTATGGGAGACATTGGTCCTTTAAATCTTTGATTACTACAATTAAAACTGTAAATTAATCAACCACATGGTCAATTCCAAATGGTATATAACAATTCTGTTTTTGATTGTTTTGTATCTTGATAAAGCTTGGTAGGAACCAGGCGAAAGTGCTTGACGAATTTGTTTTTTCTACTATTATTTTATGGATTAAAAGTTACTGAATATTTTCAAACTATTCTGTTCATTATTTACCCTAGCTTGATACGCATTTGCTTTTTTGAACCAAGTTTCTTCACCCGTGGAGTCTTATTTTCTTTGGTATTTGTGTTAGCGTGGGCATTGGCTACATGAGTAACATAGTCTCCATTCTATGGAGTTGAGACCAGCAGCATTTTAAAACATTATTGTGATATTGTGTATTGCGGTGGTGGTGCTGCAGTAGCATTGTCGCCTCATAGCAAGATGTTGTCCCGTTCGATTCTCAGTTAGAGCGTTTTCTGTGTGGAGGCATACGTGAATGGGACGTGCCTTAGTTGAAGGTTGTGCATCAGAGCTGGTAACCCGGTATGTAAAAATCCACTACCAGTCATTAGCGGACCGGAGTTCCGCTGTGGCGACCCCTAACCGGGATAAGCCAAAAGACACAAACAAATTGTGATATCGTATGATATTGTGATGGATGTGTTCTATAAACATGTTTCTGCTACATCAGGATGTCTCTTTTTAAGTTCACAGGGTGAGGTGTCAGACCTGATGTCAGCCTAAGCAAAACTGATTTTAAAAATAGACACATTTTTTCTTCTTTCTTTAATATTTCCTACTAGTAACACATTTGCTCTGCAAAATGTGCTCAACTTTGTGACATTTTTCTCTTGTAAGTGTAAAAGGGAATGAAGAAAGGGAAATGGATGGAACTAAATGAAGATAATACTTTTTGCATCTACTGTGCTTTCAAGTCATAAAACGTAATCACAGTCTGCTTCAAAGAAGAAGATAACTAGATCTATGACAAGAATGTATACCGTTAAGAAATGTATGTTGACACCCTGTGCATTGTTGCTTCCTGTTGTATCAGGGCTGTTATAATTAAGCCCTTCTCTTTTACAGGTTGCAAAATTAGTTTAGTTACTTTTGGAATATAACTAAAGAAAAGTTTACTTATAGAGGAAATAATATAGTAAAGCAACATAGCAAAACTGTCAAAGGCTCAGCTCTCAAGGTGGCCTGTATGCAGTTCAATCTGGGGATGAATGCTGAAAGTTCATACCAAACAATACATATTCCATTCATGCATATGACAGGGTTGCTTTTTGTGAATTGATTACGGATACAGAGTTTTGTGCATTTTCTACTTATGTCTGTAACCTGCTGGGCACCAGTGGTGTGACTCAAGAGACCATTTTCTTGTTCCGAGTTAAGACCTTCTTTTCAAATTTGGGTGAGAATGTGTGACATCAGTCATGACACATTTGGTTGGCACTAGTAGGATTCAAACACCAGCAGGGCTAACAATAATATTTTATGTGGTGTTCGTAGGATTCAAACCCTCATCCATGCAACAGTTCATTACATTTTTGTGGCAGTGCCCCCTAATCATGTTAGAAGTATACAAAATAGTTATGTTAACAAAATAGGGGGGACTTATATTCTGAGACTAAATATATAACATAAGTCTAGATTACCAGGCTGAGACCTGATGTAGTAATAGGTCTTAATACAACTGCTTGTTTAACAACAAATAAACTTAAATGAAAATGCAATTTTAATGGGATTTTGTAATTATTGATTATCTCTATTTTAAAAAAGCTTGTGAATGATCTGATTTAACTGCTTACATCACCTGATGAATATGCTATGAATGGTCGGTTAAAGTTGCATGATGTGCATTTAAACAATGGTGGTTCCTTGCATAAGGATATTGCATCTAGTGATGGATTTTGCATAACTATGAAAATGTATGCATTTTTTAAATTGTCTTTCTTAAGTTATATAATATTATACATGACAAATGTTATTAATTGTTGTTTGAATGTTAAAATCTGAATAAAAATATTTGAACAAAACAATTATGCATTTAATTATGTTAAGTGAAATAAATTGCTTCTGTGGATCAGACGCTAGATTATGCATGCAGATATTGTATGCTTTCAATTGTCTCTCTCATACCATACCAAACCTCTTAAGCTCTGGTTAGATATCAACAGGCTTTCATATGTACTCAATGAAAAACAACTCATATTGCACTGTACAGCAACAAAAGTTATAGCCCTTGATAGACTTAAATTACTAACCCTCCCCCTTCTAACAATGACTCATCGTAGAACTAGCTGCTATTTATATTACTCTAGATTCCTTTTTTGCAATTACTTAACACCTCCACCTATTAATAACATCAGAAATTAATACAATTGTAGCATCTGTATTGTAAGATTCCTCAGTTTAAAAGGTTGAACAGCCAATGTCAATAGCTACTCCCAGCTGTAGCTTGAATATAGTTTGATAATCTTTCCATACTCCTCAAAAAACAGTCTGTCTCACCTGCATACAATTTCAAGACATACCTGCACATCTGTCACCTTCTCCTCTTAACACTCTTAACAGAAACACCAGTAATCCTGCAAAGTAAATGCCAGCTGGCTTCCAGTTGGAAAAAGACTGTCCTTCTATTCCTCACTATATTTCAAAAAGTCCTAAATAATAATGGCTACGTAAAGGTCACATCTAAATTAATTACACCAGCTACAAACCTATGATCTTAGGTCCCACATTCAGACTACACGTATTACACTTTTGCATCCAAATACACTTACTACAACTGACCATTCATTGTCCATTCCAGGCCTAAACTGTGGGACAATGTTTTTACCACAATAGGGTGAAACTCATTTCCAGAGCTCAGAACTAAACGTCTACCATATCTTCAAGAAAGAGACATTGGACCCTGTTTCCTGCATCCACCTATCACTTTACAGCACCTACTTTCTTCATATACCTGTCCTAGATATTCTGGCGCTGGCATCTCTTTTGAATCAGTATTTGTTCATTTGTGCTTGGATGTGTCTGCCATGACATTGCCAACAGGAACGGGAGTTATATCAATGAAAGTTATTACTAACTTTTCTTGAAAATGGTCAGATATGTGTGAACACAGTAGTTAAGTCAATTTAAAATTACCATGGCTAAGCTAGTTAAGTCAGTTTAAAATTACCATGGCTAAGCTAGTTAAGTCAATTTAAAATTACCATGGCTAAGCTAGTTAAGTCAATTTAAAATTACCATGAATAAGCTAGTTAAGTCAATTTAAAATTACCATGGCTAAGCTAGTTAAGTCAATTTAAAATTACCATGGCTAAGCTAGCACTTTAAGACAATGAGGTCAGTATGAAATGGGGAGGGTCTGGAAAGTTAATGATCATAATACTGTTCTGCAGATGTAGGAAACTTACTTGGGTGGGAGCTGTAGTGGGCTACATCCAACAGCAACCGTGTTTATTTTGCTTGACATGAAGATCAGGCTTTCTTCACTTATTTACTTATTCAGTTATACTGACTTGTATTTTTGAAACTTTTTTGTTTTGTTTTGTTCCCTGCAATTATTGGAAATGTACTGAATATGGTAAAACATAAATTCTGTCCCTATAAATTAAAATCACTGGTGCAGATTTAAAACATTTATCTCATTGTTATACCATAATAATTGGTGGCAATGGCATGGATATTGTAAGTGGACTTATATAGCTGGCGAATTCATTTTATTTACAACAAAACCACGAAATGACAAAGAAAATACTATGTATGTATTTAGGGTTTGATTGCCAGTAAGTATTTACAATAAAATGATGAACAAAATACGATATAACAAAAACTCAGTTTTTAAGCAGTATTATGATGACAATCAAGACTAATTCTCATAACCTCATGGGATAAATAGCACAGCAATTATTTTATATTTCTAAACAAAGTAGGTAGGTTACAGGCAAAGTGAGCACTTAAGAGTATGGAAAAATGTCAGTGGCACAATGAAGAGTGTAAATCCAATAGACTCCCACATTATGGACAGACCAAGGTCAATAGTCACCTTTTCCCCTCTTGAAGCTCACATCTCTTAACTTGTAAGTATGCAGCCTGCAGAAAAATGATAAGTCAGTATGTTCCACATATGCCTTCAAAATACACTCAAAATGAAGAAACCAGAGTTAGATATGGAGGTGAAATGTCTTGGAGCTTGGAGTGGCGTGACAGTTCAAAATACAAAATGAAAATGAGCAGAGGGAGAGAAAGGGAATGGCATCACATGACGTATATATATAATATATATATTCACTACTGAATCCCAAAATACCACAATCCCGAAGACCTAAATACCGAGACTATAAGCACAAAACCCCACATTACCAAAATATTAAAACCACGAAATTAAAAATCGCGAAAGTACTACATACATACAGCACATACACAAATATACACACAGCCTCCCCCATAACCAAACAAACCAACCTACATTAAAGATAAGCAGGGGGCTTCGCCCCCTGCACCCCCCACACCCCCCCTACTTTAATATTCTAACTCCGAGATTGCACAAACATACATACAAGGCAAACTCACACCCACACATTACAGCCCCTCACACACACACACACACACACACACACACACACACACACACACACACACACACACACACACATCACAGTCACAACACACACTTACACACACTAAAGCCTCTCACAAGCACACTTACACACACATGCTTACCTGAACCACAACACCAGAAGCGCTAACTCAAAATCCCTTAACATTGGGATTTTGAATTTCGCGCTTCTGGTCTTTTGGTAATGTGGGGTTTCAGCTACATGGTCTCGAGCTTTTGAAATTTGAGATTTCAAAGGTTCGAGATTTAGTAGTGTTCCTATATCTATATATATATATATATATATATATATATATATATATATATATATATATATGGATCCCTATCACAACACCGACACGCCACAAACCCGACACACTCAAAACAACGACACCAAAACACCGAAAACGCACAAAACCGACAACTCACAAAACTGAACACCATAACACCGACACCCAAAACACCGACACACAAAATGCAAACTACACATAACACACAACTATACATGCACTAACCCTAACCCAAACCCTAACCCAAACCCTAACCCTAAGGTCCGACACTACCGCACACTTACCCTACCCGCACCATAACCCTAACTCACTTAACCCGCCACTAAACCTACATTCCGTCACTATCGCACACTTACCCTACCCGCACCCTAACCCTAACTCACTTAACCCGCCACTACACCTAAAGTCTGTCACTACCGCACACTCACCTTTCCCGCACCCTAACCCTAAATCCCACACTATCTCACACTTACCTGTCCGCTCCCTAACGCTAAATCCCTCACTATCGCACACTTACCTGTCCGCTCCCTAATGCTAAATCCCTCACTAGCCCACACTTACCTGTCCGCTCCCTAACGCTAAATCCCTCACTAGCACACACTTACCTGTCCGCTTCCTAACGCTAAATCCCTCACTATCGCACACTTACCGACTCACGCTCACACGTTGCCCATGTCTGTGTTTCGGCTGTCGGGATTTCACATTGTCGATCATCTGTCTCGTCGGTCTTCTCAAGTCGGTATTGTTAGCGTCGGTGTTTCGGTGTGTCGATGAAGTCAAGGGGACCCATATATATATATATATATATATATATATATATATATATATATATATAGAGAGAGAGATATATATATATATATATATATATATATATATATATATATATATATATATATATATACAGAGAGAGAGGGAGATTCACACGTAAATACTAGGCTAGCTGCCCTTGTGAGCCATTTTAGGTCTAGACAGTTTCCCTTTCAAAGGTGAGAATCAAACACTGTACCTTGCGTCTATGAGGTAAATACCTTAATCATTAAATTACCCTCCAACCCAAATTGATATGGAGATGATGGTGGGGGAGATACATAAAGAGAATTCAAAGGTGCACCAAGGAAAACATCGACAGCAGTAAGAGATACTCTATTTGTGCTAAAGGCATGAGAGTAGCAGGGATGAAAATCCATACCTGGAAGCTAAAGTCATTACTGAAGTGTTATTTTATTTAGGCATTTGAACATGTGCTGAAATAGCAAAAAACAGGCAAGGGGTAGGGGTGAGGGAAGGCTTTTCACACCTCTACGCATAAGTAACTAGATGGATGCTGTTTCTAAGATAACAGTCAATGACTGTATTGATTGTTTAAAAATTAAAATTGTGTTGTGTAAATGCTTTAAATTAACTCCCAACGCATAGAGATGTTTTGAGATTATAGAAGAAGACTAGGAGATTGTATCAATGAATTCACTGCACAACTAACTAATTTAATAAGCAGGTATTCGGCTGACATATCACTACTTTTAAAATGCCGGAAGACCTTATGGTAAGGGAGCAAGCATCCAGTAAGTTGCAGAGGTTATAAGAATTTGCTTGACAGAACAGGAACTTGCCAGTAGTGATGAAATAGGTCGAAAGATGATCTCTGACTACCCTGTTACTAGCAAGACACTTTGGTATGAGACCCCATGAGGGGCAATTTCAGTCATTAGAGAAGGTTGAGAAGGTTACAAAGGTAAAGGGATAACCCACTGGTTTCAGTACACACCTGGTCTTTACAAAGGTAAAGGGATAACCCACTGGTTTCAGTACACACCTGGTCTTTACAAAGGTAAAGGGATAACCCACTGGTTTCAGTACACACCTGGTCTTTACAAAGGTAAAGGGATAACCCACTGGTTTCAGTACACACCTGGTCTTTACAAAGGTAAAGGGATAACCCACTGGTTTCAGTACACACCTGGTCTTTACAAAGGTAAAGGGATAACCCACTGGTTTCAGTACACACCTGGTCTTTACAAAGGTAAAGGGATAACCCACTGGTTTCAGTACACACCTGGTCTTTACAAAGGTAAAGGGATAACCCACTGGTTTCAGTACACACCTGGTCTTTACAAAGGTAAAGGGATAACCCACTGGTTTCAGTACACACCTGGTCTTTACAAAGGTAAAGGGATAACCCACTGGTTTCAGTACACACCTGGTCTTTACAAAGGTAAAGGGATAACCCACTGGTTTCAGTACACACCTGGTCTTTACAAAGGTAAGGGATAACCCACTGGTTTCAGTACACACCTGGTCTTTACAAAGGTAAAGGGATAACCCACTGGTTTCAGTACACACCTGGTCTTTACAAAGGTAAAGGGATAACCCACTGGTTTCAGTACACACCTGGTCTTTACAAAGGTAAAGGGATAGCCCACTGGTTTCAGTACACACCTAGTCTTGTGATTAAAGCTTTTCAATACAACTAAAAGGAGAATGTCTGGCATAAATAAATGCACACTGTGAAAACAAAATGAGTAAAAATCACATAAGGTAGCAAGCAGAAGTAGCACCAAGGTAGGGATGGATTTTTGGGAGCCCTCTGTTTCAAACTATCACAAGGATCTGTAACCTATCCTGGTGGAGAGGAAAAAAGACCATTGCAAAGAGAAATACACCATCAAACATGTAAGTATTATTATTATTATTATTATTATTATTATTATTATTACTAACTTTGTTAAAAGGAACAGTACTTATCCTAGCTGTCTGTACCAGTTAGAGACATGAGAAGGACACTTTTCAGGTACAGTTAGAGTTCACTTGGACTGGGAGGAATGAGGTAATAAACAAATGGCAATGTCTGATAATACCCCAGAAGATGTTTTACTAAGAAATGAGTTTCATGATACAGTAACATTTATATGTGCAGTTTCATTCAGGCAAGCATAGAGACAATCATATAGGGATGATAAGAGGAGGAGATGAAGCTAGTTCCCCCACCTCCAATAGAGGCTGATTATGTGGCTACTTCAAAGAAAGATCTGGATAGTAGGTCAAACCTGAATATGAGACACAGTTATTAAAAGGTATTGGACTTCTTTTGAAACATGCTAGTCCAAAGGAAGAGTTAAGTGAGAATAATAAGCATACCTCTGAACATCTTAGAGTGAGTAATCTGCACAAAGTCATAAATAAAAGTGGGACAAAGGCCCAAAAATAGGGACAACTTTTAAATACTGCTCTTATAAAATTGGAAAGTTGATAGAATAACATTTACATTAGCATGAATTTTCTGAAGGGTATGAAGTCTGAAACTCAAGTGTCTGTTATTATTGTTATTATTTTCTAACTTCAGTCTTTACTGATTGGCCACTAATTTGCCAGGAAACCACACTTTTATGGAAAATGGACCAAAAATATGACATAAAAATCTGGACATTCTGCAAAAATCTGTACAGTTGAGAGGTATGATTAATATGTCTCAATATTGGCAAAATATATGAAATGTCTTTTGCCAGGTAAACCTGGCATCACTAACAAAGGCTTGTGAAATATGCAACTCTTAGTTCCTCCCTTCTCTGAATTGAGAGAGCCTGCAGAGAAGGCATCTGATTCTCAAGGATGAGGGATTCTGTATATTGGAGCAAGGTGTTGTATGGAGAAGGAAATCCTGTAGGGGGCTAGTGAGAGAGGGAATAGAGCAGCAGGTAGCCCAATGAGCCAACAAATTGGAACTTCCATTGCTAACCTGGGATACTCCCTTTTCAGGCCATAAGGACATAAAGCACAGAAAAAGAAGCAGTATACAGAATGTGTATTGGCCAGTTATTACAAAAGATATGCGCTAGTATTATAATATGTGTAAACAAAGTTAAGTCTGCTTTGGTGCTGATATCTGTTGATAAGCAACTATTTCAGTGGATAGCCATGGAAAATGGAGGGCTTCTAAAGACCTCTCACTGCTCAAGGCATTGCAAATAAGAGGCATATCTTGGTGGTGTTGACTGTGCTGATGGGTAGTCCGAGGCAGTGCCTCTGTCCACTAGTGAAGCAGAGAAAGTGCCAAATGCTCTGTTAGACAATCTCAGCAGGATAGTTGTTTCCATGGAAATACTGACAGAGAGAAGTGCTAATATGATGGCATTTTATTCTACTAAACTGTTTGCGTAGGTGTTGTGGTTTAAAGCATTAAAAGTCAACCTCATCATGCACAAACAAATTGCCTGGTGGAAAAGTTTCTCTTAAGATCATGTTAAACCATTCACAAATCAATTTAAGAAGGGGTGGGCAATATCTCCCCCTCATGCTTGCATACTAAGAGATATTGGAGGAATCTACTGTTTTGAGGAATTAAATTATCAGAAAGTGAGCAGCCCCTAGGTTTAATTTGTGCTAAATAGGAGTACAAATGACGTTCCCACAAGAAGTCTGCATCGGAGAATGTTCTAAATTTCATGATCATGGGTAGTGAGCTCATGGTTTTGGCTTAAGAGCATCTCACTCAAGCACAACAGCAGCAAAAAGTTCTAATATGATCAGACAGACAGAGGCAAGGAATATACTTCTCAGTAGAAAGAAAAGGTGTTTATTCCTGTACAGCAAAATAAGCTGTAGGCTGCATGGAAGGCTCATTTCACTATTGTGAGCAAGACAACTAATACTGACTATATAGTGAAGGAGCCAGATAAGGAGGCAGGAATGCAAAGTCTGCCATATTAACATGCTGAACCCCTTCCATAATGGGAAAACCCTGTTACACAGCTTAGGTTACAAGAGGAATCAGAGGGGCTATTGTGGCAGACATTAGTGAGGCATGGCTTGAGTCCTCGATAGATGAGGTAGTAACAGCAGCTATCCTCCCAGGTGCAGGAAATCCAGACAGTATTATAAAGTCTGAGGACATGTTCATAGATAAGTCAGCAGGTGCAAAACTATTATAGCACTATGTAGACACAGGGAGCCAATGGTCATTTTAAAAGAAGAAATAACTATGTGGACAAAGAAATTATAATATAGTCCTGCCCTGTCATTAGAAAGGCAAATGTTCTTCTTAGATGAGGAACTGGCATCTTTAGCCCTAACATTTCATTTTCTGCTGGTGTCTCAAGAAAGGGGAGGAAAGCTAACCTCTATTAAAAAAACAGCATTTTTTATGTAAAAATGTAATCGAGAAGCAAAATCATAAAACTGTAAACCTGTAGAGATACAGCAAATATGTAAAATTTAAAATAATGTGAAAAACTACATAAAAACATCTGTAAGGATATGCAACTGTTTTACTGTAGAACTGAAAAATATGTAATGAAATGATTTATTTTGCAGGTAGTCTGTATATTTCAGCTTGTTAGTATATGGTCTTACACTTATTAAACTGAATAAGTAAACCTGACCAATAGCTATTACTTTCCCAGATACAATTTATTCACATTCTTCTTTGCAAGAAATTTTCTACTGACTTATCTTATCAGATGCTAAACTGGTATATGACAGCCAGGTTGTTTGTATCCCCTAATGACAGGCTACTATAGATTTTCAATTAACCAAGGTAATTAGGGGACAGAGATCTAAGTTATGTCAGTCTAAATGCTGGAACAAACTGAATGGTGAAGCCCAATGCATCTAAAGTGCAGCTTATTTGGCCTCCTAGCGAATGGTGTAGTTATTAACGTGTAATAAATATCCCTGATGCCAGCAGAAGCTGGTAGTGCCATCAGTACAGTCTGAATGTTATCTACATGCACAAGCCTGGAATTCAGCAATATAGTTTGATTCATAAAGGATTCCATTTCTCCCTACATTCTTTTTCCTAATAACCCCTCCTCATAATGTTTTTGTGCATACTCCATTACCACTTGCATTCTTCTACTGTTGGTGTATTTCTAAGGGTTAATAATATGAGCCTGAAAGTAGCCACTGGTCACCAGTCCCCCTCATGACATCCTCTACTTACCATCTTAGGTGCACATGTTATTTTAGCTAAATGCATGATTGTTATCATACCTGCATGCATGTTTAAGGTTTTCTTACATACTCTTATATTTAGTTTTATCCTGCTAACATGGATTGACAATATGATTATGAAACATTTCACGAATAAGCTGGTAGACTGTTAAAATGACTCCATCCTTGCAATCACTGCCATAACATTATTCACATTAATTGGAGTCAATCACATTTTCTTATTATAAATCACTTTAAAATATTCCTCATATTGACAGATCTGACTGGCTAACAGTGTTAAATGTCAGTTTACTACAACTGCCTTGGAAAGAAGATCTCTTAGCATAATCACACTTAAAGTAATAAAACTGAAGTCATTACCAATCTGTCGTCATCTGAAAAATGTCAGTTTAAAAACATGGGTCCATCTACAGCAGGAATTTAAAGTTCCTGGTGCCTTAAAAATGAAAATGATATAGTGCCATGCCAATAAGCAACAAATACCCAGAAAGTCAAAGTCATAAACATAGTCTCTTACTACTGAGTATTTATCCATGTTTATATCTATATCTATAGAAATAGATATGAAGGTATACATGCTTATTCCAAATCTTAAGCTTCTTTACACACTTGGAAAACAGAATTACATCAAACGTCTTTTGATATCAAGCTTATTTGACATTAGGGAATAAAACACTGATTACAACATAGGCAACCCAATTTGGAATATTGACTTAGTAGCCTAGCATAGCTGATGAATGGGCAAGCGAGGACTGGCATGCCTTTTATAGGGCATTTTGCTTTGGTGAGAAAGCTGAGATGCATGTCTAGTGTTCATCCACTGCTGAATTTCCTTTGGAGACAAAAGATAACTGAGTGAGATACACTCACTGATATCCATCACATACCACACCCTGGAGCATTTACAAGCAGGCATAGGAAGTTAGAGTCTGAAATCTTCAAAACCATCTTATGTAAGATGAGTAATGACTCCATACTGTGCTGCTTGGCTCTCACCTCCTGAAAGAATACCCAGACTACAGAGAACAGTAGAATAACAAGGTATTTGATGGTGTCCAATGTATCAAAAAAACGCACTAAGAAAAATATTTTTTACATAGTTCTGAAGTATAATACTAAGAATTTAACCTACTAAGATGTATATATATCCACTCATCTCAACATTTACTTTTCTATGCTTTGGCCTTATCTGTAAACCACACAGGTTGCAGATAAATCCACATCCCTAAATGTCAAATCCTGGTTATAAAAAACAGCAAAGTACTCATGAAGACTAAATTGCAAAGAAACTTATTAAAAGTTAAGCACATTTGACCACAAGAAAAAAATATATAATTCTTCAGAACAATACAACAGCTGACCCCAAGACTTTAAATAGACCATTATTTATTTTTATTTTTGTATTAATTAGGTTAGAACAATCTTCCTTTTCCATACCTGAGTGAAAAAAATTAAATCACATTCAACAAATATTAGTACAACTTAAAAAAACAACCATAGCAATAGTCTGTAATAAGCATGTAACATGCAATTGGTGGAATAATAGGTGTGCCTAGACATAGTAAGGCCTTGTTGAGTCTAATTATGGTGGCAACCAAGAAAACAATTACTAGAAAATGGAAATCAAGGTCTAAACCAATTTTGCTAGAATTAGTGAATATAGTAACTGAGATAAAAAACCTGGAACTGGGATATTTAGTAAAGGGTAAGAGCAAATTACATTGGAAAAAAATGGGAATTGTTGGAACAATACATGCAGAGGAAGAATAAGGTTTAAAAGAAGGCAGGATTTGAATAAGCTATGTAATGTTTGACTGACAATGACTGGATAGATCATAAGTGATGTATATTGTTTACAACTGCAATCATATCAGTGTGGTCTGTGATGTATAATGTTTGCAACTAAAATCATGTCAACATGGTTTATTTTCATTTATATAAATGTATGATTGCCTGTGTCATCTGTGATAATTTACTTAAGATGTTTCTTGTTTAAAAAAATAATAACAGGTGTTAACCATTTGAAATGTGAGGACCTACATGAGCTATCCGTGAAATACAGAGATTGAATGTGTGGGGAGGCTTGCCTCCCACATCAGGGGGGTCAAGGGGCTTGCAAAAACAAGTTTAAAGGAGAAGAGCGATGTTTGATGTTTACTCTTCTCCTGCAGTTCTGGTCTTTTTTTCAGTCTGTTGGTACTCGGCATTATGACTATCAACATTTCAGTAAGGAGACTTCACACATTCATAGGTAAGTGTTAGACTAGCTGGCCTTACAGGCAACTTTTAAACCTAACTGATTTCCCTTTTGGTGCTTGAATTAACCTATCCCACTTGGTATTAGATTGGTCTGACCCATCCCATAATAATTAAATATTACCTCTCACGAAAATAACTAGGACCATACCATAGATAACTTGAGGGGACTCATGCATAGGATAAAGCATTTAGAAGCTGCCTCAATCAATTAGTAGTACTGGGGCAGTACCCATCCATAGATCCAAGTTGCTCTTGAATATGGATAAGGACGAGTTTTATTTTAGGTGGATGGGGGAGTCTGTTACAGAGCAGCAGTATTCTCTGCAAGGTATACCTGTCCCTCCAAACCATTCTGTTGATGTTGCACAAGGGGTTCAGAGTCCTAGAGTAAGTATTTATGATGCCATTTGACTACAGTAAATCCACTAGTAATGGGTCAGAGTACGCCTAGTACGCCAGGCACAGGTCACCTCTTAGCAGTCTGTAGGATATTGAGTATAGTGACCAGGCTTTGAGTCGGTCCATGTAGGACATGTTGTTTAGGCCTTGTATTCTTTTAGTAAGGTATCTCTGTGGGTGTTCCAGTTGTTGCATGTGCCTGGAAAGATATATGCTGAAGGGGGCATTGTACTTAATGACTGGCCTAATGAGGCAGACAGTGACATTACACCATCCCTTTGTTTATAAGTTGTGCATTATAGAAGGACTTTCTTATGCTGAAAATTAGTTCACTGTCAGCTTAAGTTGCCAAATACCAAACAGCTGCATCAACTCTGGGTCAACTCTTAAGGGACATATTGACAATGTGGTAGCTCCCTGGAGAAGATAATTTTCAAAAGGATATGATACACTTTTTTGGTATTTAGTTTCAATTCATGATTTTATTATTTTTTTATTTGTTTGGGACAAACCTTTCTGGGGGATGGTTAAGTCATTTGGGGATTCAATGACTGCTCCTAGCTTGCAGTCATCTGCAAACATAGTTAACTACAGCCTTTTGTTATTGGCTTTTACTTCAGTGAAGTAGATGCTAAACAAAACAGCCCCCAGCACTGAGCTGTGAGGGACTCTACTGGTAAATGGTCTCTTTCTGGAGGAAGCTTCCCCTATTTTGATTTTCCTGCATCCTATCTGTAAGCAATCTAGTGGGTGATATAGGGGTTTTTCTTAGGTTATTTGGCTTTTCTACTACGCCTAGTTGGGAAACTGTGTTAAAAGCTTTGGCCTGGTTAAGGTATGCAGTATGTACCATTTTATCTTCATCCTTTGCTTTAGTGACCTTTTCAAAGAAGTCCACCATGTTAAGGAAGCATGACCTGCCCTATTATTGTTACGATGATTATTATTATATTATTTATATCCATTAATGGATGATTCTAACTAACTGTTTGGTAACTGTTGCTAATCCAAAATATTTCTGAGTAAACATTTGATTTTACTATTGTATGACTAAGGTTTACCAAAGGAAATCCTTGCATTCAAAACAGGCATGGGAAAAAGTGGGCACATAATATGGCAAAATGGTCTGTTTATATAAGACTAGAGTACTAAGAGTTAGGCTATTTAAACATGAAACTACTATATACTAGATTTTGTGAACATGTATTTAGGCAAACGTCAGAACTGATAATAATTGTCATAGAAAAATAATAAACTCTTGGATTTTTCTGTGAGGATTCAGTTATACATTATTAACCTTATACAATTAAACCTTAGCAAACTTAACAAAATAGTATTTCCTAACTGAGCAAAATACACAAACATTCACTATAACTTATTCAAAACTGTGAATCTTGATAAAAATGTTTGAAAGATCTAGTTAATTTACTTTCTAGAAATGATGCTTTAATATAAATAAGGATGATAAGACACCTATGAGCCTAATTAAAGTCACACATATGACTGGCACTTCTTTAACTTAAGAACTACATATTAGATTCAATAATCCTAGAGAACTTTATGTTAAGAATAATGAGAAATCTGAGCTAAACACTGCATTCATTTTATTTAATTTTTCTCAGCTTTAAACTACAACCTTCATCCTGAGATGAGTTTGGTCTATAGAACAATCAATATAACTTCTGAGGGTGCCATATGCTGTGTGCGGGTTCCTATTAGAATGACAAAAATGCATTTTGTTGAATGCGTTTTCGTCAACACATGTAGGACGAACAGGCAAAACAGCAAAGCGGCTGTTCAATGAATTCTTCCTGGGAAAGAAGTCACTTGACCGCTTCGTTGCTTTGCCTGTTCTGAAGTGTAGTGTGGTCCCTTGTCCGGTATAGCTCCCGAGTGTGATTGTGCAACAGTTACTGACCTTAGGGTTAGGGTGTAGGTTAAGGTAAGTGCATATGTATGAAAGTGTTTACTGTTTTTTATTTTGTGTTAGATTTATGGTTGTTACGTATGTATGTGTTTTCAGCTGTTTACTTTTGTTTTGGGGGGTAGTATTAGGGTTAAGGTAAGTGTGTATGTGTTTGGAACTGTTTATGTAAATGTGTGAGAGTTACTGACCTTAGGGTTAGGGTGTGGGTTAAGGTAAGTGAATATGTTTTAAAATGTTTACTGTTTTTTTTTATTCTCAGTTACAGCGTCTTCTGTGTGGTGACATGCGTGAATGGGCGTTCCTTCGTTGAAGGTTGTGCATCAGGCCCGGCAAGTCTGCACATAAAAATCTTCTGCCAATCATTACCAGACCGGAGTTCCACTGTGGTGACCCCTAACCAGAAAAAGCCGAAAGACACAACAACTGTTTTTTTTTTTTTCGTTAGATGTATGGTTGGGTTATGTGCATATGTATATTTAGTTGTTTACTGGTTTTTGGGAGGGGTAGAATTAAGGTTAGGGTATGTGTGTATGTGTTTGGAAGTGCTTAATGTTTTTTTTTTTGGGGGGGGGGGGGCTTGGAACAGCGATTTCTTTCCCTAGGAAAGAAATCTCTGTTCTGTGGTTTCGACATTTTCAACTTTCGCTGAATATGTGTCAATGAAACACCGTTTGCTGTTTTCAGCGTTCGGTGTTTTATTATGAACCCCTGTGTGCTGCTTTATCTTTGAAAGCAGACATCACAGTTTCATTGATAAGTACTAGGCTATAAGTCTGCAGGCTATTACAAACCAAGCTAATAACCAGAAGTCTAAATTAAACCCTGTACTTGCTACTAATTATTCATGTGTTTTGTTTATATAAGTATTAAATGACCGAACATTTTGAATGGTAGAAGTTTTGGAATAGTAACAGAATAACTTCACAGAAGGATGCTAATAATGTCTATTATGATAGTTGAATATAAATATTACGTAGTCATGAATCAATTAACAAAATCTTATAAGAATGAGGGTGTAGTGATTGTTTATGTAAGGTTTAGAAATTAAATACCAAAAGCAAGATCTATAATTCTTGTACTTAATAGTGAAATGAATGTAACATTTTCCCAATAATATCAAGTATTACTTTATCAAGATGACATTATGTAGCTTGATAGTTGACATGATACCCCAACCACATGTAGAAATGAGAGGCTAATCACAAGTGAATACTAGTCTAACTGCCCCAAAAGGGCCAAATTAAACCAAGCCAATAACCTCATAGTCAGAAAAAACAACAACCCTTGTGTCTGTGAGGCGAAGGCCTTAATCATTAAGCCAACCCCACCCCAACCGACGCTGCTCCTGACAATGATAATTATAGTTTTGCAGCAGTCCAAAACATATACATTCCCTGTGTAACATCCCAAGCCCTTCTGGTGTTAATCTGTTGACAGTGGTACTTAGCTTGATAAGATCTTTCCTGAGCTGAAAGAAGAAGAACCTCACATCCAAATAGCTTTACTTTTATGAGAAGTTCAAAGGCATTGTAAAGGTCTATGTTAAATATTTTAGTTCAGACTATTTTTGCATGGATATCACAGTGTTTACTTCAAACTACTAATCACATAACTTGCTATTAACCCTGGGTTATTTTTATTTCTTCTGAAATGTCCTCCAAAAATGGTGTGGTTTGAAAAAAAATATTTCTGAAATTAGTTTTGAACCAAATGTAATTTTTTTAAATAAATAACAATTTACCTGTCAAGTTATGCCTGCAATCTTGTGTAGTTAATCATTAATCTAAGCACATGTATTATCTTCATCCTTTACACTTCACAGCAAATGTTTTCCCTGTACAAACACTCCTCTTCTTCTTCTTTTGGCTGCTCTTGTAAGGGGTCACCACAGCCGATCATCTGTTTCCATTTCTTCCTGCCCTCTGCATCTTGCTCTGTCACACCAACCACCTGCATGTCCTCTCTCACCAAATCCATAAACCTTATCTTAGGCCTTCCTCTTTTCCTGTTACCTGGTAGCTTCATCCTTAGCATCTTTTTCCCAATATACTCAGCATCCCTCCTCAGCACATGTCCAAACTAGCGTAATCTTGCCTCTCTGGCTTTGTCTCTAAACCGTCCAACCTGAACTGACCCTCTAATATACTTATTCCTAATCCTGTCCACCCTCATCAAACCCAGTGCAAATCTTAACATATTTAACTCTACTGTACCAACTGTACCAACACTACAGAACCAAAACTTGCTGTGGCTGTTTGACAATAATGCAGCAGTCATTCATGGTCTGAGTGCAAGGCATTGATGTTGGCCACATATACTTGACTTAGTCCATTTAGAAAGTAAATCAATGAAGTGTATTTTAACTAATGCTTGTGTATGTACCATGTAACAAACTCACAGAGATAGTGATCGTCATTTAAGAGCAAAAATAAAGAAATGCTTAAATTTTGAAGTGAACATAATTGATAAAGAAATTGACATAGTTTAAACGCATTAATGTCTGGAAGACATTCAAATTCACTGCAACCCAGGTTAGGTCTCTGCACACTTCTGCATATTCATTTACCAAACTGTAAATAAATAAGTACAAATACATAAACTTGAAAGACACAAGACTCTATACCCTGAGCCATTTACCTAAGAAAGACCACTGTAATCATCCTCCTATTGCATTCTTATAAACATCATTAACGTGTGATCATGATAAGGAAGTTATCAGAAGAGAAAAGAAGTAATGAGCATAAATTCTGTATGCAGCATGCATTTTGTTTATTTAAGTCATCATTCAGAACCACACTGCATAACACATTTTGTTTTTTGAAGGCTGTTTACTGTTGGAACAGCTGTTTATATTTATCCAAGTGTTTACTGCTCAAAATGACTGTAGATCAATGTCCTATGCAAACAGTTCAGCATTAAACAGAAAGCAAGGTAAAATGTTATAAATAACCTAGGGATATATAGTGCATCTTTTTATTTAGCAATGCTAGCAAATATGACTTTCAGTGCATAATATAAAATTATAAATTTGCAAAAGGTGATGAGTACGGGCCATTATTTCAAAGCGAAGGCTTGTTTAAAATTATGCTTAAATATTGCCAGAGTTTGTATTTGTGCTACATGGAAAACAAATGGGTGTAGTGAATTAATATTACCTGATCATTCCTTTATAACTAAAGAAAACATGTCTGTTGTTAGTTTCAGACATTTGTTTTAGAGACAAAGGAAGTATTAGTTCCATTTCAATATATGGCAATAAAACATGCATTGTTAGTGATAAATGTGATATAGTGTTTTTACATTTTCCAAAAGCTCTACTTTAAGAGCATATTCTCTATAGACACAGGTGCTCGAATCATACGAATTCAAATGCTGTGTTTAAACATTTTACTTTTTTAGAGTTCACAGTAGAAATCAGAAAATAAGTTTTTGACTTTATTTTCCTGACAAAAGTGCTTGCCTTTCCTCTGGGTAATGGCAAGCCTGGGATCATTACATTAAGTAGCAGAGTGTGTAGAGGTCACAGTGACCCACATGGGGGGGAGGGGGGGCACATAGGGATGACTTTCCCATCATAAAACACTAAATTAGCAGAAATGTCCATTTATGTTATCCTGATGATAATTTTGCACATTTCAGCAAAAATGGCTAACATTTTATGAGGCAGACTGCATCTTTATCTGAAGCCAGGTTTAATTCATCTGACATCAATGAAGGTACCTTTGTATGGCAAGAACATTACAGGTCATGTAGATTCTCAGCAGACGGTGAAAGCATTTTAAAAAATAGTTTTATTATTATGTGTAGGTAACCAGTCAGTCCTAGTAGGAGGGGAAGAACCCCTTTGCAAGGATAGTCAGGGAGACTGGCAGCAGAATAAACATTGCAGAACTACATGTACAAGCATTGCATAGTAATACCAATTAGCTGAATTAAAACAAACACCAAAAATAAAGCTACAGCACTATCAGCTCCATTCTAAACAGACAAAAGCATGAAAGGTTTGCACAAATCAATAACCTGCATGCATATTATCAAGATATATTGCATGAACAACCATTCTCTATATACTGCAGGAAGACAAAAGTGCCTCAAATGATATCTTTTATAACAAAGCATTGTTGCTACTTTAAGAAATGTGCACAAAATACGATGTTTTTGCTCCTTTCTTGGCAAGTATCGATTAATTTGTTTTTACAGTTGTATTAATTCTGTGCACTAGGTTTTGGGAGGATCCTGCATAATTCTATGTGCCATTTTGGGAGGTGGGTCTTGTGTTTTTTTCTACTTCACAAAATATATTTTCCAAAGAGGAAAATGTAGTTTAGAAGCATTTTAGAAGCATTTTACAAAGTATTCCCAAATATATAGGTTCATAGGTGATTACTAGATTAATGACTTCAAGGGGCCTTTTTAAGCCAAGCATCACAAGGTGAGAATCAAACTCTGCACTGTGTCTGCAAGGTAAGCACCTTAACATTAATCCCAACCCCCTGTCAGCTATGGGTATATGTACCCTGCATCAATACTACTTATTATGAGCAACTCTGGGGATTCTTACCTCAGCATAGGGAGGATTGCCCTTCCCTTTTAATACTCCTTGCTTTCTCACTGAATGTTTAACTTCAGTCAGATTAAGTACCAGATTAAGTACCATTTTCCAGGTTAGACCAGATCACAGGAGCATGCCATATTCTTCTGTTACTGCTACTTTATTCCCTGCCTGCAGAATAAAAACTATATAAAAACACAGTGAATAATGGATGGAAAACTCAGCGAGGCAGCATTCACCAAATGTGCTGTGGTACATGCCTTGATTACCAATGTGTCCCCAGTTATAACTCACCCCAAGATGATATGAACTTAAGGTGGAATATATTCAGATGGAGGTTTCAAGACTACTTCAGGATGTGAGGATGGTGGACTTTCAGTTGGACGCAGGTTAGTGAAAGCAATTCACTGTTAACATGATTCACCACACTGTAATTTAATCATCCATAACAGAACCAGGTCAAATAGCCGATGCAATGTTTTGCTCAGTACTCACAATTATCAGAGAGAAAATACTACACCATAAAAGTAAAATGTCCTTCTGCAGTTTATTATATAGAATAACTAAACTGGCACTGAAAATATCAAAATCATTTGACTTAAATGCTATTGCTATGTATTTCTGGACATCTGCTTAACATGGGTGTGCAAGTGCTGCCTGAACTAACGAAAAAGCTTCTTTATAGGTGAGGCACATTTTTGCTTGTGCTTAGTTAACCTTCTGATGTAAGATACCAGGCAAATAATTTCAAGCAGTAAAACATTAGACTTAACAATTATCAATGAAGATTTTGCTTGATGACATAGGCAAATGCTTTCAAACTACTTCAGTCTTTTTACTTATGTAGTAAGACCGCTAGATGCACAGTTATCAAAATAAGTAGTTGCCACCCAGTATACCAAAACAGGATAATCAGACTACTATTTTGTGTTTTTACATTTAATTTCTTAAACTGCAGGAAACAATTATCATAGTTAGTTTACCCTTTCATAGAATTTAAGTCTATATCCTTCCATCCCTCCATTTCTCTTCCCCCATTCTCCAACTATCCCCTAACTTCCTGATCGACTGTGAAGATCTATTTTCCATTCTCCAGTCCTGGTGTTTTCCATTCTCCAGTCCTGGTGTAGTCCATTCCATTAGCCTATAACCTGCTCTACAAACACTTTCACGTCTCCATAGAGGTGCTGGTCTGTAAAATCTGATGCCTATGCCTGCTTCCTATCTGTACACTTCAGTATGACATTTTAATATCTCACTGGTCTGATCTTGTGCATTCATAGCATGCCCTCACAGCTTTTGTGGCATCTAGTGAGAAGTATACAATCCATTCTGTTCTCTGCTAATAGCTCACGACTTTGATTTACTTTTACGATAACATCTCTCTGGACTTTCGAGAATTCTGAGGTTCCTGTCCTTGTGTGGCATCCAGCATTGCATGCACTACTCAGGGTGTACCTGATCAGAATTCGGTAAAACGGAAACATTACATTGTCTCTTCTGAATTCTACTCACCTAAGGCTATACAGTAGTACCCTGCTTACTGTTGCCACTACCTCATTTAGTCTGTTGTCATTGTCCTAGTCAAGTTGTGCTAAAGACCCCTGGATCCTTTCTTAGGTTTGTTGGCATTAGTTCGACTCCTTCAGGTGGATATTTCACACTAGGGTAATGTAACCCAAGTAACACACTTGTTATTTGTCTGCATAAAACCTTAGCAGTTGGGGCTATTATTAGCAAGACTAGGATAAAAACATCAATGTGTAAAGTAAACAGAGTACAATATAGTAAGCGTAGAAAAAAGATTAGGGGTGTTGCATTTTGCATAGTAACAGCTTTGACATGTATGGTTTAACTGGAAAACATGCCTCTCAACCTCTTAGCACAAGAAATCTGGACAAAGCCTTATTAATGGGGGGACAAAGGCCCAAAAATAGGGACAGATTTTAAATATTGCTCTTATAAACTTAGAAAGTTGTTAGAATAACAGGATTTGGGTTAGAATACATTTATTGAGGGACATGAAGTCTGAAACTCAAATGTGTCATTATTTAGTGAATTCAATCCTCAGTCATTTGCCAGAAAACCACTAATTTTACATGGTATAGACCAAATATATGAGGCAAAAATCTGAATACTTGAGAGGTATGCTGGAAAAATACAATTGTGTTACACCTGAATTCCATATGAACATTTAACTCATTCCTTTTATCACACATAAACAAGAGACATCTTTTAAAAGAGGCATTAGTGTTGAAGATGGAAGACCATCTGTTAAAAACCCTTGTGCTTGTGATTAATTGTTATCTTAACATTCATTCATTCACATGTATGAATAACTGAACAATAGCCAGTAAGCAATGTGAAAAACTAAACAATGATCAGAGCTCATGTAAAACAGAGCAAAACTCTATGCAATACATTTATAGTTTTTGTTGTGCAGCTAATGTCCTAAGACATTGTTACTACGATATTAAATTTAAAGTCTCAGTGGCTCAACAAGCAGCCCACTCACCTTTGATGTAAAAGGCTGGTGGTTCTTTTCTAGCACCTGCTAGGCAGGTTAATTCTCTAGTACTGATACTACAGTGCAGCATAAGGGGAGTGCTGTACTCCTGAGGGTGCCATCCTTTGGATGAAATGTTAAATCGAGGCCCAATCAGCATGAGTTGGTGGTAGTTCATGTGCATGTAAAAGATCTCAAGGCATTTATAGAAAAGTATAAAGGAAGTTCACTGGTGTCCTGGCTAAATGTCCCCTAGTTAGCAGGAATACTCCCTCAGGTCTCCCCTCAAAGGAGAGGGACTAACCCAGTCAACAAAGTGTAGATAAATAAATACATACATAAATGAAAAAAGTAAAATAAAGTTGTTTGCTGCTGCAGTTGGTGCAAAAGTTAATGCTAGTAGCTGTAGTTCCTGTGGTAAAGAATTTGATTCCTTCAGTAGCTAGGAAATCACTTAACTAAATACTACTTAGGGACAACTGGGAATTTGGGTTAGGCTCCTCAGTAGTCTGCCAGACTTCAAGCTTAGCAACTACATGTGAACCTAACAGCCTAGGAAGATACATAAAACTAATGGCAAGAGATGGCTCTACCAAAGGGCTATATTTATTGGACATGCTTAAAAGAATAGTAATTTAAAAGTAATAAAGCAGATAAAACTACTACATTGTTAACTCAGACAGAACCACTATGAAGTATTCTCAAGTATGCAAACATCTGGCAGTACTCTTGTTAAAGCCAGCCTAATGCATGGTCAGCTACAGGACATTCTCAGGAACATGAATACCTTGACCAGCTCTGGTGCATTGTAGCCAGTGTCTGGTCCAATGTGTCTGGACAAATGTTTCAAAAGGGATTTGTCTTTTTGCTTGGAGAAGTAGATGAAGAGTTCCTGCTTAGTTACCTGTTGAAAATAAAGAGAACACAAACCTCCAACTGTTTCTACTAACCAAGAAATAAAAAAGAGCTAATATACCACATGGACAGTAAGTAGGTTACAGTCCATTATAATCAATTTCATGTAGTGCCAGGGTAGAGATGTTGTTATTGGTTAGTTGTTCCACAGAATTTAATATAAAACAATGAAAGAGAAAACAAGAGCAATTTGAAGTGTAAAAGTCAGTTGACTATGTTAGATGAGATTGAATCTTTAATTAAAATGTCATATTACAAGTCACATTCTCCCTATTAGTCTTCTAAGTATTATCTTCATTTATTATTTATTTATTGACATTAATTTACAGGGCAAGTCCAATTAGAAATAATCCATTTATAGCGGTGACCCATAGAGGAGAATGCCCCAACATGTTACATAAAAGCAAAACAGTAGAATATAACAAATATTAACATTTCATATGGAATGCCATGTTTGCAAATACAAAACTATGAATCCAAAAGGAGAACTTCTATGAAAACAAAAATAAACCAATAAAACTAAAAACAGTTTATGGTGTTTGAGCAGCAAATAGCAAACAAATTGCTTCAACAGTACATGTAATACAGAAATTGTCTTCTGAATAGACTCACTGTAATCCAAGACTGAATCTTAAATTGAGTCCAATGTAGTAGCCACAAAAAAGGCACCGACTGTTGTTACATTCCCATGCAAATGGAATATGTTATAAATCCACCAGCGATAAAAGGAAATCCACCAATGAATGATCCAAAGTCTATTTAAACAGAACTTTATTATTAACACCACCAAAATATAAAATAAAGTAAAACATGAGAGCAGGTTTAGTCCTTTCATCCTAACAAAATATTTGGACTTCTTCAGAACCTGCCATCTTTTAGCTCTCATCCCTTTTTATACCGTATGGTTAATAAGACTTAATTAATAATTTCATGGTCTGTGGTTTCTTAAAGGTACATTAAACAATGTGCATAAACTGCATAAATGAATTAATATAAAAATAAAAATACAACAATATATGTGAATATGTATACAAGTGACCAAATAATATTTTATAAATTATCTTCTTCATCACTGTATAATAAAAACTTTTAAAAACACTTAAAAACAATGTACTACAACCAGACTTCTAAATAAAACTCCTAGTGTTACCAGACAGTCCCCCATCCAAAAAATTAACCAACCCCAACCCTGCTTAGCTTTCAAAGTTAGCCCTTTCAAAATGCTGCAATTACAAGTGCACTGTTTGAAAATGTATTCTTAAATTAAACATTCATGTTAAAAATCTGAAACTTTTAAAACAATAATCATATGAATCTAAAAAACTATTATTTTTTTATGAAAATGTCATCATTATTGTAAAAATGTAAATAAACATTCCATGAATAAATGTTTACAAGTGTTTGAACCATATTAAATAAAGCATTTAATATAACACTCCATACAATTCTCATAAATCCAATGCTTTTATTTTTAATACAGGCATAATAGAAGTGTGTTCATTTAATCCTGGTAAAATGGTGACATTACACTATAACTGCCACTCCAGTTCTTTCCTTTCCAGATCCAGTTCCCACACACCATTCCTATTTTACTTATCAACTTTGCCCAAAATCCCAAACTTAAAACCTCTGTATTTGTCAGAATTTAATATGTGCCTGTAAAGAGCGTTGTTTAGATTTTTGGTGTTCATTGTGTTTAAGTCCTCATAGATTCTCTTTTTAAAGGCTTTTTCTGTTTTCCCAATGTACTATCACGTTGGGTACATATTCCAATGTAGACTACCCCTGATGTATTACAATTTCCATTCCTAAGTCTCAAAATCATGTCCAGTGATGTTAAATATAACTGGTTCTGTCCTAAAATATAAGTGCAGATATTACACATCCCGCACATTCTGGTGCCTTTATTAAGATAATCAGAACCAAATTTCGCTGTATGCTCAGACCAAAATTTCAAATTATGGCCTATTTTGTTTACAAATAATGGCTTGTCTCCTACTATACTATATATCTCATTGTAAATTCTGAACATAGCCCAATTTCGTTTAACAATGTTCCTTATGTCTTTTGAATGAGGCCCATAAGGGATGATCACAGAATTTAAATATGCATCGTTTTTTGACTGAAATTTCCTTACAAAGTTTTTGAATGGTTCTTGCATTCCTAGCAGGGGTTTGTATCTAGTACCCCATCCCTCCTTAACTTCTCCAATTACTTTGTTTAATAATTTTTTAGGACATCTCCTTTCTGTGAACATTTCCAACAATTTAATTACCTCTGCCTCAAAAATTCAACATCTGAACACATCCTAGCGGCTCTCATTAACTGTCCTTTAAAAATATTCTTCTTAGTATGTTTCAGCTGGTAACTATAAAAATCTAAATAAGTATTTGAAAATGTCTCCTTCCTGTGAATTTTAGATTCACATTTTTGTGTCAAAAAGTTCTTAGATAATTCCACATCCAGATAATTTACATTTAAGTCAGAATGTTAGTAGGTAAAACTAAGAAAAGAGCGTAATTCAATAATATACTTTACAAATTCATCCTTGACCTCATTTGTTTCCTTCCATAAAATAAATATATCATCCAAAAACTGAAGGTAGAAGTTCCAATGATTCCTATACTTACTTGTCATAAAGTATTTCTTTTCCCATGTGCACATAATGCTATTTGTATAGGTCGGGGCCTACCTCCCATTGCCACCCCAGATATGTGCCTGAAATATTCACCCAAAATTACATACAGCAATATTTTTATGTTCAATGACAAAGTGTGGCAACTGTAAATATTGTAAATATATTCAAGGTGAACTATGTGTAGTTTTGATGGACATGACAAGAATCTCTCATGTCTGGGGGGGGGTTATGATTGTAATATGAGGATGGTTGTTTATCTTGCTACATGTTCAGTTTGCTCTGCATTCTATAAAAATAAAACTACTAGACAGCTTAGAGAATGGATTTATGAACATGTTTATGACATAAAAAAAATCTAAATCTACAAATGCTCTTTTTAAATACATTATATGGTGTCCGGATTTCAGGAGATTTCTTTTTTCATTATTGACAGGGTATGTATGTTGGATAGAGGAGGAGACAGTGAACTGTTATTAGAACATAAAGAATTAAACTGGCAGATCTGGTTAAATGCAACTAATAAACCCAGATTAAATGGTATGTTATCTCTTAACTGCATTTTAAAAGCAAGAGCTGCTGCATTAAAATAAGTATTTAAGTATTGTTGCACACTTAATGGCATCATGTTTAGTTTTATGTTCTGTATGTCTGTTTTTTATGTCTGCTTTATATGTATCTGTATTTGTGCTTCATATATATCCACTGCCACTTTAAATGCCGTTACACTTGTTCTTGATAATGATTTTTATTGGTTAAATATTTACTGAGAGGTAGATTTAAACAGATTTGTTTCCTGTGTTATTTTACTTCTGATTTTACCTCTGATGATGCCTTTATTGAAACTACACTTGGTTATTCAGTTGTGCTGTTCCAGTCCATTCATTTCAGTTGTGGTCTGCTGGAAGAGTCTGGTGTGTTTCCTTTGCCACTGGAGTTTCACTTTACATTGAGCAACATACAAGTGGTTAATAATTCAACACTTTCACCACTAAGGTAAGTTACCAAAAAAGTTGGCACATGATGTACGTGTTTGCAATACAAACTAATGGTAACCATATACATATATCTATATATATATATATATATATATATATATATAAGCTCGAAATACTGAAATGTCGAATTTCAGAATCTCAAGCTCATAAAGTGGAAGGATTGGAAGATTGCAACTCCAGAAGCGCGAAATTCAAAATCTCGAATGCCGGAGATTTTGAATTAGTGGCTCTACTGTTGTGCTGTGTTCATGGATTCAGGTAAGTGTTTATGTTTATGGGTGTTGGGGAGGGGCTGTAGTGTGTGTTAGTGTGTGTTGTTACTGTGATGTGTGTGTGCGAGAGGAATGCATTTTGTGTGGTGGTGTTCTGTGTGTGTGTGTGTGTGTGTGTGTGTGTGTGTGTGTGTGTGTGTGTGTGTGTGTGTGTGTGTGTGTGTGTGTGTGTGTGTGTGTGTGTGTGCATGTGTGTGTGTATGTAGTGCGACCTTGCAGTTAGAATATTTAAGTAGAGGTTGTGTGAGGGGTGCAGGGGGGCTTCCCCCCTGCATATCATAAGGGTAGGTGTGTATGCTTGTTTAGTTGTGTGTGTGTGTATTGTATTGGTGTTTGAAAGTGTTGGGAGTTTGAATTTAACAGTTTTGTGGTTTCGGGATTTAGGCTTTCACAGTTTTGTGTATCGGGTTTTTGGATTTTCCACTTTATGGTCTTGAGAGTCTGAAATTCGAGATTTCAGAATTTTGAGCTTATAAAGTGAATCATATATATATATATATATATATATATATATATATATGTGTGTGTGTGTGTGTGTGTGTGTGTGTGTGTGTGTGTGTGTGTGTGTGTGTGTGTGTGTGTGTGTGTGTGTGTGTGTGTCTGTGTGTATATATATATATATATATATATATATATTATATATATATATAAATATATATATACATATATATATATATATATATATATTATACATATATATATATTTTATATATATATATATATATATATATGTATATATATATATATATATATATATATATATATATATATATATATATATATATATATATAGATATATATATATAATATATATAAATATAGAGAGAGAGAGAGAGATGGATATAAAAATATATGCATATGAATATATGTTGATTTACCTAAATTTACAATGATTTCAATGAATGTGATAAAAAAGTTATTGCATGATCTCAGATACAACCTGTCACATGGTACCATGTATGCGTTAAACACTGCACATTCAGTTAAGCACCCACACAGTCACAAACTCCAAATTATAAACATAAGCAACACGAACACATATGCACTCCCACACCACATACACATACTTGCATGCTACAAGAAAAACACTGGCAAACATACACATACTTGCTGACTTGCACCCTCTGCTCCAATCAACTTTATGTATACCAACACTAAGATTGCTCAGCTGAGGGGAGGGGGCATATTCCCAATCCTTGCTGTACAGCTACCTCACATAAAATAGAAATGGTACTTTTTGAGCTGCTCTTTACAAGTTTGTATGCTGTCTCCATTAGATAGATGATAACACAGATGAAAATGTTTGATTATATGTGCATTCGATTATTCAATAAACAGAATCCATAATCAGGAAAAAAAAATCACAGATCGTAATTTCAGTTTACACTTCAAAGTACTCATAACTTGTTTAGAAGTTGATACCACAATATTTAAAAATAAAAGACATTTAATGGATAAGCACATTTGCCCTTAACAGAGATATATGTGTGTGTGTAAACCAGATGGTAAAAAAGTCACTCAGACAAACCATTCAGTAATTACTGCAAGAAAAGAGAAAAGACAATCTTATTATAAGATATTTATTTGTGTAGAGGTAGATAAAGAGATAGATTAATCTCTTTAGAAGATATTTATTCCTGTAGAGGCAGCTTATATCAATGCAGCCTTTACCTGCTTCTACACAAATAAAGATCTTATAAAGAGATTAAATGTCTCCTGTGATTTTTTCTTCTAACATCAAGAATTGCTTTGCAACAGCAAGCAAGACCCATGCCAATAGGCCAGTGTTCATCCCTCCTCTATGCTTTAGACCACAGATGGATGGACTCCAACTGCTATTTACTTTAAGGTTTGGGTAGTTACTGTTTTTTTACATTAGTTTGTCTCATCCTTGGACCTCAGATGGTGAGACTGACCTCTGTCAGGAACATCCTAACTCTGGGTAACTAATAACTCTGTTAAATTATTTCCAACTGATTTGAGGTCTTGCATTTATGTTATTAATGATCCTCTGGGTCAATAGCCTAATAACCTATGATCCTATGAACCTACTAGTGTTTGTTACCCCTGTGCACTCACCTCCTCCCATTTGGTTGCCCTCAATCTAAATGGCAAATCAAATGTTACCTTCCAAGCCGATTCTGATAAGAGACTACCAACCTGACAAGTGTATGATACAAGCAGCTTTAAGCACCTAGTTTTGCCAGGTGTAGTCATTTTATAACACATCCAATAACAGAAAAATGGAAATCATGCTGACATTTTCATAGAAATGTTACATCTGAATACCACAGAAAATTACTACTTTGTATTTATATCAGAAATACTTCAATATGATATAAAACAATAAAAGCAATATAATTACTGTATGCTGAATATAAATAATTTGCTTTGCCTGAGAGTGTGGACTGTTCTTAAAATCATACATTTTAGTTAGAAATCTTTAACTCTCATCATCTAGGAAGAAAGACTACCAATAATAAAAAAAAAACAATTTGCCCAAGTAGCTTATTGAAATAAACCTTGGATTCCAGACGGCTATGTCAGCTCCACATATGCATGGAGGTAAATGTAGCAGCAATGACCTCAGAAAGTACACAGCCTCTGTCCCTTATTTTTTGTGCTGTTTGTCTCTTTCATAGTGAAACTTAAACCATGCTAATATAATATCCAAATTCTACATCAGGAGATGCACAGCATGGATACAGATATGCAAAGTCTGTAATGATGTAAAAGAAACTACAGATACTTCTGAGGGCAGGTTACTCATAAACATAGATATTGACTATGTGATAACTCAGTGCTCTGCTAGCTGCTGCATCTATTTAAATATTAATTTTTCCCTTTTAACATAAAGTTAAAATAGTTGAAAAAGTCAGTCCACAGTTACAAATTACAGTGTAACAGATTACTCTATATGGTAAATAAAGAAATCTAGTTTAAGTATCTGAACATAAATTATAATTCGAGTTTGCAGTCATTACATCTTATAAACATTACATACCACACAACCTCTTTATTCCTTCCTGCCACCCCATATCAAACAGAAATTCAAACTGGTAGAATTTCTGCTACAATCAAACCATATGACATCAAAATAATGGGCAAACCAGAAAGTCACATTAGAAAATCTTATTTTTACAGAAAATAGTATGCGAGCAGACTTTATTAATCTATTAGGGATATGAATTAATATTTTTTTTTTCACATACACAGCTCTTTCTGAGAGTTGGCACTTTTATCTTGGAAAAGAAATCAGCCCTTTAACTCTGATATACAGTTCAACTTGGCCTTCCTGGAATAACTGACTGAGTTTAAATGAAATCTTCTGTCAAACAGACGTCTTATTCTTATGTTGTATTGTGCTGTTTTCAACAGACACTGTGCTTCTAGAAGAATTTTGCAGGACATCTCCAGGGATTAGTGATGTCCTTTTCCTTCCCATATCACAGGAGGTATTTGCAGTTCTTTCACTGTATAACCTTTTGTCTTGGCATCCATTGTCCAGACTACACCTTAGTGTTGAGCAAACATGCTATTTTCAAGTGCTTTCAACATGTCAGTCAACTATTTCTTCTCATTCTTCCTGCTGGTATTGTGTTTTCTGACATCAGGCTATATGATTTTATTATAATTAAGGAAACAGTCATCGCTCTTATTTCTTAAATATTTCAAAGCAATAACTCTAGAGATTTTACCTCACTTTGACTCAGTTTCAAATTATTTGAGAGTAGTATAAACACATATGCTCTCATTGTATTTTTAATCGTATAAAATATTCATCTAAGTTTCTGGTATAATTATGTGATTTATCAAACACTTCTGCATACAATTCTAAAGAAATCTGGAATTTTGGACCAGTGCACATTTCTGTTTGATTGTATGGTTTTACTGACAACCGATTCTCTTTCTTGCATGTTATTAATATTTTTAAATGAAATGTAATGTGTTCCTCTTCAGCATTATTATCAAAATTGACATTTAACATAAAACAGGACTGTGAAATCACAACAGTTGGACTGTAAGTCTTAACATCACTGGAAACAAATAGAAATAAAACATTTGTTGCTGCTGTAATAAGGTTTTTCTGCTTAATTCTTCCCTTTCTCATGCAAGCGTGTGATGTATATAGCAAGATATGTTCTGTAATTTAAATTCCCTGATTCCAAGCAGACGGGAGGCAGGATATATTTGTGGGGTAGAGTCTTTATAATGACCTTCCTTCAGTCCTCTCCACTGCCAACATAGGCCGTCATACAATAACATTATGCATGGAATGTATACATACTTTTGGGACTTGCCCTAAAAAAAATTTGTGACCTCCCACTCACCTTTCAGTATACCCCAAATGGCAGTGTCACTATGGTGTATTGACTATACTGCTATTTTAAAAAACTATAGTATAAATCAAAAGGCAGTCTAAGTAAGTTGTACTGTCATCTTAGAAAAACACACCTTATAAGCCAGATGTCAAGTCAAATAAAGTGTTCCTCCTTAAAAAAAAATTGCAAACCAAAAGACAAGCTTAATATGGTACTGTGTTTTAGCAGTTTGTGTCTTCTGAAGAGCATACATATAGTCTAGGATTACCAAGTGATGAGGGTGAGGCACTCATGTTAACAACATACATGAAGCTTTACTGAAAAGTGACTGAGAAACAGACTAACATGACACACAACACTTCTTAACATTAAGTCCCTTAAAGGCATGCAGCTATCCAGTATATGTGGCATTTATTTCACTTTGAAAGGTTCATAACTAAATACTAGAATATCAGTATATAGACTATTACAAGCTTAACCAACAACCAGAGATCAGAAACACTGTACAGTTTATCTGTGAGATAAATAGTTTAACCATTAAGCCAATCCTTATGCTTGAAATTACATAGACTGATTAGTGAAGTACTACTCTATGACTAAATTAGGCTTATGAAATACAGGGAATAAATACAGTAATGAAAAGCAATCACTCATATTTTGAAAACAAACATAATTGACATTTTTATACTATGTACAATCACTGTAATGACTTTGAAAATCAGTCTTCCGAAAACAGAATATTTACAAGTTGTTTTAGTTGGAGCTGTCACTTTCAACAGCTTTAATGTCGACTGAAGTTTTGTTTGGTCTTATCAGAATCTGGACCATTCACTTTGTAGTTTGTGTTTGAGATCACTGCTATGCAGCTAAGCATTTTCATCCACAAAAGGTGTTCCTAGCTACAAAAGCTGTGGAATAGATTATAAATAAGTAACAATGCCCAACAGGGTACATGTTATTGTGGAAATAACTCCTGCCCAGGGTTGCTGTTTGTCCAGTGCTGCAGACATATGGCCCATATGCCCCTGAAAGTGTGTTATTTCCCAAATGACATGCACTCTGAAAAGCATTATTAAGCTTAGAGAATGGGGGTATCTGTTAAATTGTTTTGTATTTGTTTTGTCTTTTTTATTACTATATACTTTTATGTTACTTTTGATGTATAATAATTCCTCTGCCTAATATTTCAAGCAAACTGTAGCATATGCAATTTGTTGTTGGAGTAAGTATTATACATCCAAAATATAAGTTAGTTAATATCTACACAAACACACACACACACACACACACACACACACACACACACACACACACACACAGCAGGTATAACTACTTAAATACAGCTCAGATGCCTCACCAAGAACCAATTTTATGATATAGTGCTGCCCTGTCCCCTGTAGAAGGACTGATTTGTTGTGAGTCACTAAAGATTAATATCAGTCAGTAATGCTGGGTATTAGAGTTTCATACTTCTCATTCTTAAACAAATGATGGACTGCCTCTTGCAATTAGAGGATATTATGATGTGTTGTTCTGTCCCTCATAGATTGACTGCTTTACTGGTTAGTCACTGAGGATTAAAAGTAAAGTCATTTAATAATGCTAGACAACAAAGTTTCAACGAGTGCATGCTGATGGACTGCCAGTTGTAATCAGAAGGCATTATGATGTGCTTTCTCTGTCTCTGACTTACTCTGCCTCTTTCTCTTTTTTCTCTCACACATACACACACACACACACACACACACACACACACACACATTACTTTTTTCTTTATTTTTTTACTTTATGTTTAAAATTTTACACTTACCAAACAGGAAAGAACTATTTATCAAGAATAAAAAGGGAAACATTTGCTTTGTTTGCTTTTTTTTACTGCCTAAGCTTCATCATAACCTCATATGCTATCATGCAGTGGACGTGTTTTTCAGTGGTCATTAACTGTACATTAACACCCTACTGGAGAATATTCATTCACCAATCAGGATTTAATGTACAGTGTGCGCATTCTTCAAGTCTTACTTATGCTGATTTACTGGCAGTTAGTTAGTTCCAGGATCTAGTACTGTAGACCGTTTTCTATTTCATGTATACACTTGCATATCAGTACCTTGGTCTTGACTCAGTGTAGGAAGTGCTATAGAACGGATTACTGTACAATGAATAGAAAATTTTACTCCAAACAAATCTTAAGTTTGTATAAATAGGTGCACAGTCTTCTCTAGACACAAAACTGTCAATGGAAAATAAGGCACTACAAACGTAAAGAAGCACCGACAGTACCACAGCTAGGAAATTTATTTAAGTTAAACAGTACAAACACTACACAGGTTAGCGCTTTCAGGGATCTACCCCTTCATCAGACAACTGCTGAAATTCCTCACTTCCTTAAATACTTGAGTCAGTCACATGACGATAAAAGCAATTACCCTGATCACTGTTAATTGAAAAGAAACACAGTTGCCAATGCAGAATAAAAATATAAAACTAAATAATGCAATAAGAATATCTTACATCACACATTCCTTGTCCAAGCTAATTATACTGTTAAAACATGCATAGAAAAAATACATACAAAAAACATATAAAAAATATATAAAATATATCTATGAAAAATGTGTACAAAATACATCTGACTTGATACCAATGAGTATATGTACTAATGCATGTGCCTTGCTAAGAGTATATAGGCGTAATATAAATAGTGAAAAATATATAAATTAATGCTAAAATATACTTGTGTATTTACATACACATAAAAGCAGCATATAGACATGCATAAGTATAAAAATATAAAAATATAAAAAATATATATATATATATATATATATATATATATATACTGGACGTGCCATTCAAAAAACTGAATGCCTCAATGGTCGAGCTTTTAAAAATGGTTTAAGCGACACCATTTGATTCAAACCTGGAGGTTTCTCTGCATTAAATCGTATGATCCATCTCTGTTCGGCAGCTTGTGTATCATTGGATAAATTACCCCATCTCTGTTTCTCCGACAATATCTGTAAAACTAAAAATTTGTAGATATGTTCTGGTCCTGTATTCTTAGTGTGCATGGCAATAGCACTACTTTTTTAACATTTCTGATGTCTCTATAGTGTTCAATGATCCTATCCTTTAGGCGTCTATTAGTCTTGCCTATATAGAAACTGTAGCATGCTATACAATATGCAAAATTGACCACGTTTGATATAGTGCAGTCAGCATAAAAATTACTACTGTAGCTAAAATTCCTAAAGGGATGTGTAAATGTGCTGCCATTATATATGTGCTTACAGGCTGTACAGTCCCTGCACATATATGTACCCAATCTGTCAGACTTGTTAGTGGTATTGATTGTGCCACTTCTATAGCATAATTAACTTCTCAATGTACTACAATTCTTAAACGTGAAGCTCGACTTAGTCCCAATTATACCTTGTAGGCTGTCAATCGTGGAAAGAATACCCCAATTTTTAGTAACAACATCACATACTACATTTATGTTGCTTGCAAACGTTAGTGGCATCCTAAGTGTATTGTCTGTACCTCTGTATTTATGTGTGACCACCTCTCTGTCAATAACTTGTCCATCCACCTCACCTGTAGTAAGTGCCTCAAAGTAGGGTCTACATCTACCCACCCTATTACTCCAACCATCTACGATACACCTATCAATAGTTTTTGCATCATAACCCCTATCTAGAAATTCTAGTTTAAGCTGATGTAGTGCTTTCTGTAATTCATCATCATCATCATTAAACAGTCGCATGATTCTATATACTTGGCCTTTAATAATGTTTACCTTCGTGTGGTTAGGATGCATACTAGTATTGTGTAGGTACGTATTCTTCCTGACCTGCTTCCTAAATAGACTAGTTCTAATGTAGTTCAGGTCATCTCTCCTCACTTCGACATCCAAGAAGTCAATTTCAGTACTAGAGTACTTAGAAGTAAATCTAAAAAATCCAGTGGTGTTATTGAGGTAGGTAAAAAATGCATTCAGCTCTGCCTCTGGACCATTCCACAACAAAAAAACATCATCCACAAATCTGACGTACCAGTCACTATATCTACCATACATACTATTAGTTAATACATAAGTACGTACCCATTGGACCAAAGAAAGGTTGGCATAGCTATTGGCACAAGCCATGCCCATAGCCACGCCAACCCTCTGTAAGAACTTCTGTTGTTGAAACAGAAAAACATTGTTATTCAGCACTATGTCTAGCAGGCTACAAATAAGATCACTTTTGTTCTTGTTAAAATCAGCACTATGTAGTAGTTCCCTTATACTCTCAATCCCCCATTCATTGGGGATTACAGTAAACAATGATTCTATGTCCATCATTACTAGAAAACATCATCCACAAATCTGACGTACCAGTCACTATATCTACCATACATACTATTAGTTAATACATAAGTACGTTCCCATTGGACCAAAGAAAGGTTGGCATAGCTATTGGCACAAGCCATGCCCATAGCCACACCAACCCTCTGTAAGAACTTATGTTGTTGAAACAGAAAAACATTGTTATTCAGCACTATGTCTAGCAGGCTACAAGTAAGATCACTTTTGCTCTTGTTAAAATCAGCACTATGTAGTAGTTCCCTTGTACTCTCAATCCCCCATTCATTGGGGATTACAGTAAACAATGATTCTATGTCCATCGTTACTAGAAAACTGCAGCGGTTTGTATTAGTCTCTGTCATTTCAACCTAAGGGTTTCCAAGTAAACTTTAGAGTCCCTTAACACACTCTCACAATTAATTAAAAGTGGGTGCAGGCTCTTTTCAATATAGATGGATAACAGTTCAGTAACCCATCCCTTTCCTGAGACTATGGGATGCATGGGTGGCACTAAAATATTCTGGTGTATTTTAGGGAGACCATAAATCTCAGGAATGGTAGGATTACTGACCGAAAAGTACTCAAATAACTCTTCATTGATCATACCCATGATTAACAAATCAAAAATAAGAAAGGAAACCTTGTCGATAACACTTTTTACAACATTGTTGGAAATAGTCTGATAGGTAAAATCATCGTTCAATAGTCGTAGCATCTGGTCTACATACATTTGCTTATCTATCACGACAATGCCCCCTCCCTTGTCAGCAGGTCTTATCTCAATTGAATGCATTTGCTTTAATTCTGAAAAAGCATAATATTCCTCTCTGCTTAAATTGTGAAAAGTATTAGGGAAGTCACTTCTAGTATCTAGCATTTCCCTCAGTTCTCTATCACACACATCAATAAAAGTGTCAATAACTGCATTGCTCGGTGGAACAAATATGCTAGTTTTTTTAAAAACATTCATAGTCTTTTGGGAGCTACTGCCAAAAATAGTTTTTAGTGTCAAAGTCCGACCAAAAAGTTTAAGGTCTTTAATAACTTCAGTTAAATCAGCCTTCCTTGCTGGAACAAAGCTTAGCCCTTTATTCAAAAGTCTCACCTGGTTTTCTGTCAATGAGTGAGATGAAATGTTGAAAATTAGACCTTCCTGAATCTTTTCCTGTCCTGGCCCTCTGCACTCAGCGGTCTCCACTGACTGTGGTTCACGGAACGTCCTCTGATGGGCAGAGCTTCCTGCAATAAAAAAACGATTCACATTATCCACTAGACCAAGGCCACTCGGCGAACTATTAAGGGCTGTCTGCGAAATCCTCATGTCCTTCATTAATTAATTTATATATTTTTCACTATTTATATTACGCCTATATAGTCTTAGCAAGGCACATGCATTAGTACATATACGCATTGGTATCAAGTCAGATGTATTTTGTACACATTTTTCATAGATATATTTTATATATATGTTATATGTTTTCTGTATGTATTTTCTCTATGCATGTTTTAACAGTATCATTAGCTTGGACAAGGAATGTGTGATGTAAGATATTATTATTGCATTATTTAGTTTTATATTTTTATTCTGCATTGGCAACTGTGTTTCTTTTCAATTAACAGTGATTAGGGTAATTGCTTGTATCATCATGTGACTGACTCAAGTATTTAAGGGAGTGTGGAATTTCAACAGTTGTCTGATGAAGGGGTAGATCCCTGAAAGCACTAACCTGTGTACTGTTTGTACTGTTTAACTTACTTAAACAAATTTCCTAGCTGTGGTACTGTCAGTGCTTCTTTACATTTGTAAATCTTAAGTTTAAGTCTAGTTTCATTTTTGCACATTTTTCTCATCCTTTATTTTGTAGAATTAACAACTCTTAGAAATGCTTTTAAGCTGAATAAATTTTGCTCACTTTATAAAATCATTTTTTCTGTGTCATATCTACAGCCATTAATATCTTACCTTTGACCTGATCATGTATGAGTCCATACACAACTTTATCTCTTGATTAAAAATAAAACAAGCTGACAATCTCACAGGCTTGTGCTCTGTGCTTTAGGTCAGTTACACTAGTATCAACTGGTGCCTAAAACTCCTGTGTTTCAGAAGGGAAAAATGCCTTAGATATATTAGACCCTTTTTAGATTACATCATCTTTGAAATGTATTTTTCAGAACAGAAATATTATTTTTACTTCCTCCTTAAGTTTTAAAGTGTTAAGATTACTTCAACCATTTCCTGTCCTGTGACATGAAAAAACACTACACACTATATTTTCAGCAAGTTCATTCAGACTGAGGTACAAATCAACATGTTGACACATGAACTTCCAATGTTCTGTGATGTTTTCCTGAAGCTTCAAAGCCTTTGGTACTTTTAGTCAAGTCATCCTGTGCTACAAGATAAAGAAATGCAGCTCAGAATATTGAATTGAGCAGTACAAAAGCAAAATCAAAATTTGGAGAGCAAACTTCAAGATTTATTGTGAAAGAAAAAAGTTGTCTATGTAAGAAAATATAATATTTATAACAAGACTTTTAATACATGTTTTCATAGAGAAAAAAAAACAAAAGTAAGAAATTGGACTTAGCCAACCACTCTGATGAACATGTGAAAGTAGCCTAACCATGCAAACAGCCAAAATGCAGTGTAAATTAAAAATGCAACTTCTGGTGTAATTTTTTTTTTTGTTTCACATATCTATATATGTGACATTGTAGCAAATTTGATGTAAGGGTCTTTTCTTTCCAAGAAGTATGATTGTAAGAGCATTTTATTGTCTCTTGGGTTGTTGAAAATGTATTGAGCAAAAACGCCCTGAACTTGTAAGGCCCTCCCATTATCATTGCATTGGTCAGAGCAACAGTGTTATCTTTTGGATGCGTCTGTTCATATATACAACAGAGTTATTAAGGAATGAAACTGCTTTAACATACAGCCAAACCATGTCTACTGAAAGCTGCTCTTAGTAACATACTAGAACATCGTGGACTCAGTTGGAAGTCACTCAAGCACACGTCATCATTCGCTGTGCTCCATTTCAGGAGAAATATCATTCCCTGATACTGTCTATATAAAGTGACATGATGGACAAAATGCTGTGGCGAGGGGATACATTTTGCACTGTTGACCAGGTTTCTGCACAGACCTGGACTGTCAGTAGCACATGCTAGGAAAAATGAGTATTCATCTAGAAAAAAGAACTGTGCCTTGATCATCACTTTACTGTGATTAAGTTACCATGAAATGCAGGTGGATCATGTTAAGGACCTCAGTCACTGAGCTTGCAACAAACAGACTTAGCTAGAGGGTAGTCAGTGCTTATTATGGAGGTAACCTAAGAACATGCCAGGGAGACCATTAATGACATAAGTTGGCAGGCTAAGAAGAAGGCAGCCTGCCCAATAAAGTCTCTGGAGGGCATTCCCAATTTATCTGTGTGCTGCTAGCAAACCAAGAAAAATACTGCAGTGACAGTTGGCCAAATGGCGCTTCAGATATGCGAAGAGCTTGGGGAAATTATAGTAAAGGAATATTTGGAGGCCTCATACAGATTCTGAAAAACTGTCAAGTACCTGAGAAGAAAAGAACCAGACCGTGCTTAGTATACTTAATACTACTGGATACATTGTAAGGTGGCAGAAAGAAGATTTTGAGGAGCTCCTTTAATCAGTGGACGTGGTTTCCTGTAAGGTGATACTACCTAAAAGCTCAGCAGTTGATGTCCCTGCAGTGGTGATAGTCTTTCCTCATGGTAAGGATGCAATTCTGTATGAAAACTGGATGAAAAACTTGAAGGCACTAGATGAGGTTAGGATAATATAGCTAAAATATATCCTTAATGTTACATGGAAGATAGGAATAGTACTTACAAAATTAAAATGTGGGTGATTCTTACCATCTTTAAGAAAAGAAACCATAGGATGTATAAAATTGTAGTGGGAGGATATACTTCGGCAACCTTGTAAAGCATCTTGCCAAACAGCCAAAGAGGAAAGTCAATCTGCTAGACAATCTTTGGATTCAGAAGGAAAGGTGTAAATTCTCCCCAGGTGATGGAGCAGTATTCCTGCTGATTATCTCTGAAAAATATCATGAGGGGTTGTGAGAGTCGGCTAGCTGAGTCTACAGTTGTTTTTTGGGCTTCTGGAAAATGTATAATCATATGCTCTTGCATGTGCTCTGCAACACTGCATGGAAATACAAAGTTGCAGAGCTATTGTTTCATGTCACTTTATTCTGATATGAAAGTGGGAAGATCTGAATCTGTATTTATGGCATTATGCTGAATTAAGCCTCAAGCAAGGTGAATCTTGTTCCCATATGTTTTCATAATCTTCATAAACAGGATATTTCAATGCACCAGATACTTTGTGTGTGTAGTGGTTGAAAATAGAAAGGTGCACCTTTGCAGTTTGCAGATGAAGTTGCCCTTTTTATTTCACCTGGGCATGACATCAAACAAACAGTTAAGTAGATCACTCTGAATATGAAGCAGTTTACCTAGGAATTCACACATCTTTTTCTAAGGGCAATATGTTGTCCAGAAAGTTTTAATTCCTTCCATTAGATGAGGCAGAGGAGCGAATGTTGTTAGTGGAAAAGTTCATGCACCTCATGCTACTGGTCACAGGTGGCAATGAGGAGTACCTTGTGACCTACAGATGTAGCTGGGCAGCCCCCTACATACCTCATATCCCACACCCCCTGCTAATTAAATATATTAACTCTGTGATCGCAGTACAGTGGAGAAAAGGAAAAACCCACATTCCTGCTATAGTGTGATCTCCTACAACCATCTGAAGTGTCGATGGTCCATCCCAGCAAGATTATCAGTCTTCAATCAAATGTTCTTGATATTCTGACATTTAAAAATTCCAGAAACTCGACCTTCTAAAGTAGACCTAATGATATATATATATATATATATATATATAGATCCCTATCAGTTGATCGAGTTTTTGAGTTTTCAGAAATTCATATGGTCGAGAACGTATGATCAAGTTTTTGAAAACTCAAAGCATTTGAATGGAGATCACGGAACAGTGAGTATCAAGAAATTTACCCTTTCCTTCATTGTAGTGCAATCTCAGAGTTGGTATATATAATTTGTAATAACACATGGGGGTGCATTGATATTAGAGTTTTCAGAAACTCATTCATACAGTCTTGTCTGTATGAATTTTGAGTTTCTGAAAACTCGATCATCTAATATATATATATACATATATATATATATCTATAATATATATTATATATATATATATATAATATATATATTTATATCTATATATATATATATATATATATATATATATATATACATATATGTGTGTGTGTGTGTGTGTGTGTGTGTGCGCATGTGTGTGAAGATCTGTTTAGCTCTCTCTCTGTATATATATATATATATATATATATATATATATATATATATATATATATACCAACACCCATCAAAAAAGGGTCCTCCTCTGTCATTTCATAGATATAGATAGATAACTAGATAGCTAGATAAATAGATGGATATAAGTCTACATATTCTTCAGTAAATTGTGTTAAGGTAGAGTGTGCAGTTTCCGCCTTAAAAATGGGTACTTCTTCTTGCAAGGTGAAATTCAAAACAAAAATCACTTTCTTGTCTGCTGTTTCTGCTCTTAGTACAGGGCTCAAGTGCTCTCTTTTCTTTTAGGTTGCTCTGCATCTATTTTACTATGAATGAATACCAGTCTCTCATTTTCTTTTTTTTTTCTTCTCTCATTTGTCACCCCAACACACAAACATACATAGACATTACAAAGGTCACTTCAAAATAAAATTCACCATCACTTTTATTTCTTCTTCTTTTTCTTACAGATGCCTGTTGTGAAGTGTTACCTTTATTTTAATTTACTGTTTAAAACTAGCTGAAAGCCTCAGAACTGTGCATTTCCTTGTATCAATATTTACTTTGTCCTTAGTGTCCTCATGTAAATGCTACTTCTGTTTGTATCAGCTTTTCTGCAAATGCTTCTTGCAAATCTCCTTTCTAAATTCTACTTTGTGCTGATTTTTACTTTAGAGGTCCTTATTAGTTCACCTGCAGTTGGTTATCATACTGAAATCTTTTACAGATTTAGATTTCTGTTGTTTTATGTTTGAAGCATACTTTTGCCTTTTAGCTTCTTTTGTAGCTTCTGTGGAAGCTTTGTTCTCCTGATCTTGGTTCTTTATCTCTGCATGTGTGTCACTGCCTTGGTCTCCTTGCATTCTTATGGTGAATGGGTGTATCGATTAGCTTTACCTCTTTCTAATTATCTGTATATGACTATCATACTGTGTCTGTGGATATTCCCTCTTCCTATATATTTTCATAGTGATTTAAAATTAGGGAATCTTTTGCAAGCATTGTACCATGAATCATACCGGAGGTTACAACTGCAGGATGTAACACTTTTTCCCAGAACTGTCTGAATTTCTATGTGTGTAAGGGAATAATATTTTTTGTTGCCATTAATACATATTTCCTCAACCAAAGGTCATGTGATAAAGGAAATCATTGTTCCAGAATATAGCATGGATTTTAAAATTGCGTACTCCTAAAATGCAGTGTACTTCTTTAAGTTGATGATAAGACAATAAAAAAGAACTAAATCAATTATTCCAGATATTGTTTTATCACACTCCATAGAAATAATGATATATTTTACTTTTCACATTTCTACCTGCAACATTCCCTTTTAGTGTTAGTATTATAGAATTAATAACTTGTTGTTATAGTTGTTATAACTGTATTTGCTATAACTGATTTAAGTATTTTTTTCTGGCTTTTTGAATATTTACTGCTTAGCGACTGCATCTTAGCCTGCTTATACAGCTCTGCATTCTATTTAAACTGTTTTTGTGTTGATTAACTGCTTTGCACTTTTAAAAAGTTATTTGTTGCTTAATTTTACTCAAGTGTGCTAGCCGCTTAAAAGCATTTATAGCATTTACTGTCTGTTTTTTTCCTTGTCTCTGTAAAAAAAAAAAAAAAAATCTCTTGTTTTCCCACCTTACTGAACTAGAGTAGTCCAGTTTCAGAGTTGCTGATCCCTGGGCTTTGTTTTTAGTTCCTGTTACTGATCCATTGCCTTATTAGGAAGGAGGGAAGTTTCTTTGCTTACCAGTGGGAGTGGGAAGCACTGAGCAGCCTTTTTGTCCGAATTGGTGAAGTTTCAGCCAGAAACTAGTAGTCCATTGGTCGTTTTGGGCCAATTCCTAGCTCCTTTCAGCCCCCTGCTATAAAACACGCTAAACACCCGTTTTCCAGCTTGTACCAACTCAGCACAGATCCTCGTGGTGGCCTGCAGAGTGATCCAAGCAGCAGAGAGCTAAAAGAGTGACTTTCTACCAGATATAAGTATTTTTGTGGCTTTCCCACTGTTATTAAGCTAGCGACTGCATTTCGCCTGTTTTACTGCTACTTTAAGTGATTTCTGCATTTTACACTGTTTATTGCACTTTAAGTTACTAATTGTTGCAAATTGTTTCTGTAGGCTACACACTAAAGTGCGCTAGCCAATTTACAGCATTTATAGCATTTACTGTCTGTTTTTTTCCTTATCTCTGTAATAAAACAAAAAATCTCTTGTTTTCCCGCCTTACTGAACTAGAGTAGTCCAGTTTCAGAGTTGCTGATCCCTGGGCTTTGTTTTTAGTTCCTGTTACTGATCCATTGCCTTATTAGGAAGGAGGGAAGTTTCTTTGCTTACCAGTGGGAGTGGGAAGCACTGAGCGGCCTTTTTGTCCGATTTCGTGAAGTTTCAGCCAGAAACTAGTAGTCCATTGGTCGTTTTGGGCCAATTCCTAGCTCCCATCAGCCCCCTGCTATAAAACACGCTAAACGTGTGTTAGCGCGGAGTTGCCACTGTTGCACACAAGAGCAGCGGCGGTTAAACAAGGTTAAACTATTCGGGCCATCTAAATTCCACTCTTCAAATTTTCCCTTAGAACTACCTTCCTCGAGCTGTACTGCTGATCTAACCAGCATATCCTATAACTGAAAAGTTCATCTCTACTTGATTCCCAAGTAGACTATTCTCTATCTGTAAAGCCTAGCACTTACTCCTACAGTACTTGCACCTTGATAAAGCACTCTTATTATAGATAGTACCCCACCAGCCTAAAACCCACTTCCCCCGGAGTCCTTTGAAAGTCTCTTTATCTACTACTTCTAGTATGTCGAGGGATCAGTTGCTAGTGTCCTCTCCAGCTCAACTGGTGAACCTGGGAATATTGAGGCAATGTTACAATTGCTTCATGTACACAGACAATCCTCTCCTTCTCCCACAAAACACAAATACATGCGAGAGATGCAACTATACGGCCAAACTGGAGGCTGAGCTCTCTCAACATAGGACTGGCAAGACCAGACAGGAGGAGAAGGTAACCACACACAATACATACCCAGTCACACATGGTACCATCACAACTTCAAATCATACACATACTCACACAAAGACATACTCGGAGGCTCTGATCAAAAATTTACCAAAACAGCAGAGGCCATCAAAGCAGACACCCAAACAACTACCACCTCACGACCCAACACATGCAACACATAGACCACACAGTCAGAGTGTCAAACAGTCACAGCCCTTAAGGCCAAACAAAACACCAGACACACTTGTCATTGGTGATTCCATAGTCAGACACACTGACGTCCCGCTCACCAGACTGAGTAAGGAGAAGGTCACAGTAAGCTGCCTGTCGGGTGCTAGAATCCGCCACATAACACAAGCACTCAGGTCTCTCAACAGCAGGTACAAGTACGACTCAGTCATTGTCCACGCTGGTGTCAACGACCTGAGACGTACCTCCTTGGACTACATGAAAAGGGACATCGAGGAGCTCTCTGATTATGCAACCCAGGCAGGTATGACCCTGACCTTGAGCAGTATCCTACCTTCACCTAGAATGATGCCACAATACAGTGATAAGATGATCAGCTTTAATAATTGGCTTAAATTCTGGTGTCATTCAAAGGGGATCCAATGTCTGTCTGCCTGGGATGACATGCTGGACAAGCCACGCTGCTTCGCAAGGGACGGCTTGCACCTGTCACCCCTGGGCTTCTGGATATTGGCAAAGGCTCTTACCACCCCCATAGTGCCTTTTTTAGGCAAGGCTCAAATTCTAAACCAACCACCCTAGAACACCAAAAAGGAAAAAAACTAAGGGTAATGCTGCTCAATGCCAGAAGTCTCAATCTCAAGATACACGCACTTGAGGCCCTTCTCAATATGGAGAACATCGATGTCTGTGCTGTGACAGAAACCTGGTTCAAGGCTCCTGAGAGCACCCCAGCACTAACAGGTTTCACCTCATATCATGCGTTCCGGCCCCAAAATCTGGACAACACCAAGAAAGGAGGGGGGTGTCCATATTCATAAAGGACACCCACACCTCAAGGTTGGTGGCAATGCACAATGCATCGGAGACCATCCAGGTGCAATTAACCATAGGCAAGACTGCTCTGCAATTTGTAGCATGTTACAGGCCACCCTCTCAAACTCAGGAACCTCACATGGCCTTCCTGAAAACATTGGAGGGATAAATATATCTCCAAACACCATCATACTAGGTGACTTCAACTACCCTAATATAGACTGGGAACACTACTCAAGCCCGAACACTCTAACCCAAAGATTCCTGGAGTTCATAAACTCAAATGCCATGGAACAACTAGTCACCATCCCCACAAGAGGAGAAAACATACTTGATCTCATCATCACGAACATGGGATCAAAATGTTCAACACCGAAGTATACCCCTCACTGGTGAGATCAGATCATAAACTAATCTCGCTGGAGGTCCTCATCCCGCCCCACCTGAAACAAAAAGACCACAGTGAAAAACTTCTCAAAAGCCGATTTCACACTTCTAAAAACTAGTGTGGTCTCCTTTAAGGCCCCTGAGCCAGTGGTAAACATTACTCAAACCGCTGAATCCCTTACAAATGCCTTCTACCAGCACCTACAGGACTGCATGGATCAGGCAATCCCAAACAAAACTAAGACTCTCTGTACCAAAGGCAAGCGTCCAGTCTGGTGGACCCCAGCCATAAACAAGCTCTACAACAAAAGGAGGAAGCTACTACAAGATAGAGCAAAATCCTTGAAAGGTAAGACACCTTTGATCATTATAAGTAAAAACTAAGAGCTCTCATAAAATCATCCAAGGCAAATTTTGAGAGAAAAATCACCAAGGACTCTAAAGACAATCATAAGGCCTTCTTTAGCTATGTTAGAAACCTAGGAGGAAACTCCCAGATATGCTCAGAATTAGTTCAAAATGATGTGAAAATTACTGAACCTACACACATTGCTAACATACTGGCTGACAGGTTCAGTGCAAACTTCTCCCCTCCCCAAAAGGAGAGATATCTATTCCAGAGGATTGTAGCCCCCCAAACATCTCCAATGCCCAGGTGAGAACTGCCCTCACTAAGGCAAAAAACACAGCATCCATGGGACTGGATGGTGTCCCCGGCTGTGTGCTTCATGAACTCAATGAGGAATTAAACCCACAGTTAGGACAGCTGTTTAATCTTAGCCTCACCTCAGGATACGTACCCAAGGAGTGGCGCACGCGACTGTGGTCCCACTTCATAAGGGCGGTGCCTCCACAGACCCTGGAATTTACCGCCCCATTAGCTTGACAAGCCTTATCTGCAAAGCCATGGAGAGGATCATAATGGAACTCATAAATAAAGACATAGGGAACTTGCAGACTTTGGATCCAACCCAGTTTGGCTTTGTCAAAGGCAGATCCTGCCTCTTAAACTTGGTTGACTTTTTCGAGACAGTCACCAAGGCCATTGATGAGGGAAAGGCAGTCCATACAGCCTACCTCGACCTGGCAAAGGCCTTCGACACAATACCCCACTCAGGTATCATCGAAAAACTCATCAGCTTGAATGTAAACCCATACATCACAAGATGGGTTGCAAACTGGCTAAGTGACAGAACCCACAGGGTCAGAGTTGCTGGAGCCATGTCAGACTCAAAGCCTGTCACAAGTGGTGTCCCACAGGGCTCAGTCCTGGGTCCACTCTTGTTCGGCATCTACTTTTCTGAAGTACAAGCAAACACAGGAGAGTTATGGCTGACAAAGTTTGCAGATGACTGCAAACTGGGCGCCATAGTCAAAAACACATCTGACACAGATATCCTCCAGAAGGGCCTTACAGAAATGGATAACTGGTGCCAGAGCCATGGCCTGAAGTTAAACGCCAAAAAATGCATAGTCATACCCTTCGGGAAAAACAAGGTTACCCCTAGCTACCATATAGGTGGCAATCCACTGAGCACAGAAAAAGTCATCAGGGATCTGGGGACCCAAGTTGACAGTAGCCTTTCGTTTGACACTCATGTTGCTAAAGTAGTTAGGAAAACCTTCTATATCGCCCACCTGATCATGAAGGGATTCACATCTAGATCAAGGGAGGTCATCGTCCCCTGTACTCATCACTCATTAGACCTATGATTGAGTACAATGCCCGCTCGAATGTATCTGACCAGACACCTGCTGCAGCTTGAAAGGCCCCAAAAGTTCCTCACCAAAAGGATAAAGGGTCTCAAAAATATGTCTTATGCTGCCCGACTGAAAGAACTCCAGCTCTATTCAGTCTCATACCGCTTGCTCAGAGGTGACCTGTGCCTGACATATAAGGCCATGTCAAACCCTGATTTGATGAATATGCTTCACCTCAAAAAATCTAGATCCCTCAGAACCACAAGGGCGGGAGACTTAAACCTTGACACGGTTATAAATAGAACGTGCTGGAGGGACAGATTCATCACCCAGAGACTCCCTATGCTGTGGAACAAAATCCCGGTACATGTGAGGCAGAGCACCTCGCTGGCCTTGTTCAAGAGGAATCTTGACCGATGGATGGGAGATTGCAGATATACCCCAGGGATTACTTCAGTGTCACTGCTTGATAGAGGCACAGAAAAATGATAGGCATAGTTTTTATTCAAACTAAAGGGGTGGCGAAAGCCACATAACTATGGGCTAGGCTTATAAATGCCCTTGGGCAGATAGCCTAGTATGAACCTATGAACCTATGAACCTATGAATAAGTTGATATATTACTTGTTGCTTTTTGTCTCACAGAATATGGTACATTCCTTCTTTCAGTTGTAGAGTTAAAATACTCAATTTAGTTTTAAACAGTATGCTGTTAAAAACAGTAAGCATTCTGGTAAAGTAACTAATTTATCAAAGGTCTTGGGGTTATTTTGCAATACCCATTGTCTTATTTTACTTAACAATACTTTTCGAACTTGCCATATGCTAAGATTTTTAGCATTGCCATGTTAAAGATAGATTTTTAAAATAGGCTTTAAGCCGTATTTGTACCTTCACTGGTTTATCTACTTTAAGCCAACTTACAAAATGTTATTGCTTTTACTTTAGGAGTTACACCAGCCCTAACCAAAAGTTATTTTATAGGTTTGTCATAGTCCATGTAATTATTTTTTATTTTTTAATCTCCAGATATGCTTTTGGTCCCTGTCCTGCTGGCTGAGATGTCAGGATTTTTGCCCAGTCTGCTCGGTTCCAGTTAACTGTGTTACCATAGTAATCAAATGCCTGTAAAGAAGACAGCAGGTTATTTTTCCAGGTAGGTTTATTCAAATGTGACATAGTCTTAGGATTGGCAGTTACTCTGACCATCCCTGGTTGGTGTTACTGTTACACCAACTTTTCCACAGACCCCCACCCATCCTTCCACAGCTTTTTGCAATACTTCCTCACATGGGTGGGTCCATCAGAAAATCCTGTTGTACAATTACTGCATAGGATGAATTAGTAGCCCATATATGGCTTGCACTTGGCAATATTGGTACTATGAGAATTTGACAAGCCTCTTGCTATTTGCTCATGCATATATAACCAGTGTAAGTTCAAGGAGTCGTGGGGGGCACTAGTTATATAAAACACAGCTGTATTCAGTAATGTACATAGTCAAATAAAACAAAATAACTGCACTAAGAAAAACAAAGACAATACCTTTAATTACTTATCACGAACAGTGCTCAGCCAACAGACCCCATCCAGGATATAATCTTTTTTGTCTTGTTTTTTTGGATGAAAAAAAAGAAATCCAAGACTGCGGGCCATCCCAAGGTCCAGCTTCATGCTCTATAAATGGGTAATTTCACAAGGTATATTCCACAGGTTAGCTCTCTCTGGCAAAACACACCAAGTTTCCTGAGTCTTTTTTCAAATGAACTTCCAGGTGAGAAACTTTCTTTTTAGCCTTCCGGGTTACTACCTTTTATATTCCAATAACTCACAATTAAGACCATGTAATTTAGCTACAATAGTCTAGTTTCTGGGAAAGGGTCTCTGAAAATATTCTCACCCTCCAATCTGCAGTACATTTAAACATGCATTATACATTTTCCAGGTTCAATAGTGTTACTCTGTCTGTGTTTATATATATGTATGTATGTATATGGCTGTCTAGATGGGTATATGTCATGTATCTAAAAGACTTAATATCTAAGTACAACTGATCAGACACAACTAGTTCAAACACACTATTTAATCCAGCAAAACTTCAACATATAAAACTAAAACATAAAAAATGTTGAAGATGACAATCTTGAAACCCATAATCCTGAGACCATATTTCAAGACCAAAATGTAAAGACCACAATATCAAATGTGTGGACTTGTCACACTGCAGGTCCTTCCTCCTGGGTTCACAGTGATAGGAGGATTTGAAATTTGAACTGTTTAGACACTGTGATCGTCAGGGTTTTGGTGCTTTGATATTATAGCTCTATACTGTCTTGGTATGTGTATTTGTCTAGGTATATGATCTGTATACCAGCTAGAAAGAAATCTCAGGACTAAATACGCAATTATTTTGGTTTACTCATCATGTTTTCCTCGGCCTTCCCTTTTTTTTTTTTTGCAGCATGCTTTTCCATGATCAGGGCATCAGCACTGGAGTCATGATGAGCCGGCTACTTACAGCAGAAGAGTGTCTTACCAATATGCATAAAGCAGAAAACTGCAGCAGTCTGAAATTAGATTTCATTGTCTGTCATCAAGAGAAAGAGATGTAGGCTCCTATAACGACAGTATGCATCTTCATTTGGTTTTACTGGACAGCTTTTCTGCTTTATTCCTTCAGTTTAAAACAGAGAAAGAGAGTGAGTAAGCTCAAGTGGTCAAGAAAAGAAATTACCATTTTACAAATACCCTAAAAAATGACAGGATTTAATTTGTATTCATGGCAAATTGAGGACCACAGAGAAGAATGGTAATTTTACTTTTTTGTACTCAGGCATTTGCAGAATATTTTCTGTTTGAATTTTTTCTAATTTTCTGTACAATACATGCCAATTTAAAAGTCTTTGATATATTCTTCTGCCAGCATCATTAAGCAATGTAATGTTTCAGTTTTACTGGCATTGTTTTTGTATGTGTGTGTGTGTGTGTGTGTGTGTGTGTGTGTGTGTGTGTGTGTGTGTGTGCATTATTGATTAATAGAATTAGCTGCAGTATTTTTCAGTATGTAACTGAATTTCATTTTTACAGACCTCCACCAAAAGGGGTCCTTCTCAGTCATTTCATAGCATGGATACTTACGGATACTGTTTACTACCACTATATTATCCTGTTCTGCAGTGCTTTACGTCTGCCTGTTTGATCACATGCCATCATTAAAGTTTTACTGTTGGTTTATCTCTGTCCAAACTAGTTTCCTCATCCCTTAATTAGCTTTAGTCCCCTACTGTCCAGCTAGGTCCCTGCAGTCATCTTCCACTGGGTTGCTGGAGTATCCAAGAGTCATCTGAAGTCTTCTGATAATGAAGCCTTTTGCCTTCAAGCTCCCTTTCCCTGCAGCCACCTCCCTCTATGGTTGATGGGATGCCTTACACTTTCCAGTTTCAAACAATCACTCAAAACTATCTGAAACAATATTTGATTTATGATTTTTTTTCCTGTGCAGTTAGCTTTATCTGGCCTATCCATTATAGTTTTAGTAAGTGTTAATAACATTTTATTTTATAATTTCAGTGTTCTATTTTATATAACATAGATTTGTGTTTCACCATGTTGTTAATTTTATGGTTCTTTTATTATTTGTATTATTATTCATTTTACGTAGGTTTATAGGTTCATAGGTGTGTACTAGGCTAATGGCCCTGGAGCCTTTACAAGCCTAGCCCATAGGATTACCCTGGCATTGTGCCCATAGTTCCCATTGCCTCTGTCAAGTAGAGCCACTGGAGTGATCCCCGGGGTGAATTTTCTATTTCCCATCTACTCATCAAGATTTCTCTTAAAGAGGGCCAGTGTGGTGCTCTGTTTGACATGTATGGGAAGAGTATTCCATAGCATGGGCAGTCTCTGGGCTATGAACTTGTCCCTCCAGCATGTTCTGTTGATTGCGGTAATGAGGTTGAGGTGTCTGGAGTGTGTGGTATAGAGGGATTGGGATTTCTTTAGATGTAGCATTTCAAACAGAGCTGGGTCAGACATGGCTTTGTAAGTCAAGCAGAGATCACCTCTAACTAGACGAAATGAGACAGAGAATAGTTGGAGTTTTTTGATTCTGTCCATATAGGACAAGTGTTTAAGGCCTAGAATCCTCTTTGTAAGGTACTTTTGTGGCCTCTCCAGTTGTTGCAGGTGTCTAGTGAGGTACATGCCAAAGGGGGCATTGTACTCGATGATTGGCCTAATGAAGGAAGAGTAGAGGGAGACAATGACCTCTTTCTTCCTGGATGCAAAACCCTTAGTAATGAGATGTGCCACATAGAAGGACTTTCTAACCACAGTGGCAATGTTGTGGTCAAAAGAGAGGTTGCTGTCAACCTGTGTTCCCAAATCTCTTAAAACACCTATTTTCTTGGTAAAGCACCTAAACCTGAATGAATGTTGACCAACAAAATGTAAATATGTAAATAAATTACTTGAAATACTCATTCAGTGTTGAAAATACTTAGAGTGGTATTCACAATCCTGGGTTTTGGATGTGCATAGCAGTAATCCGCCAGGAGATGTGCTATGTCAATATGCAAATGTAGTCAGTGGATGTTATTCACACTGACTACATAAATACACGGGCATGTTGATAAGTTCCTGAAGATATGATTTATATGTAAAGAAGAAGAGAGAACAATTACGTGCATAAGATGCGATACACATTTGCATATAACTATGATTCATAGAGATAAATGCAAAAGAACCTCACTTACATATAAAAAGGAATAAAGGAGCCTGAATTTATGTGAATAAGTACCACATTAGCTTGGGATTAAGTGAGTTAGGCAACAAATTAATTTGAAAACCACAGACTTTTTCAATTATAAGAAATATTGGAACTTATTATCAAACAGTTGTAAATGAAGTAAGATCATTGACTTCACTTCCGGAAATATTTGTTTTATTCATATGAGGGGCATATTACAATACTGTATGCTGTCATTTGTAAATGGGAAAGTACTACAATAGATGTGTAAATGATTAATGACATCAACAGCAGAACTGATTAGCCATTGCTTAGAAAATTTCTGAAGAGGAGATTTCTTCATTGGAATGTCTACAGGAAAGATTCATTTTTTGGTGATTGTGCATACACGGTAGTAAAGTTGTGTAAATTGATCTTACCATAAACAGTAGATGTTCGAATGACCACTGCTGTAGCAGCTGCTCCTTCCCACCTTCCCCTTCTCCCCTTGTATTTTGCTGTGTTTTATATGCCAGGATGTTGACATTTATTGTTGATGTTCTTAGCATTGTCCTTTCAGTGCTCTGCCTCCCTTTCTATACTGGAAGAAGGTTATGAAGGGCTTTGCTCCCAAACTTGTCTTTTAGTCAGCTCAGCTCAAACTGATAGTTTGGCTGTGTGGAAGGTGCCCTGAAAGTATGGAAGCTGTCTGGCTGTTATATCCTCAGCAGGATATAGCCCATATAGATTAGGCTGCTACAGCAGTGATCATTAGAATGTCTATTGTTATGTAAGTTCATGTTACACAATTGTACTTTCTTCCTCTTGCATACATCTGCTTTTTCCTCAGTTTACCTGTGGTGCAGCAATTGGACTCCTCAGTATTACCTGCCCCAGAGCACAAAAACAACTACATTGTCAAGAAGTCCTATAGGATGTTCCCATCTCCTCTTTTGCCTAATCCACTGGTGGGTGACTATGTGTGGCCAATGGTTGCTCCTTGGACGACACATCTTCTTCTCCAGGCCACCCTGGTGTAGCATTAGCAGTCACCAAAGACCAGGCGATAGCCATGCCCTCTGTGGCTGTATAGGGAGACCCAAGAAGGACCAGGGAGAACCATCTGAGTCACTGACTGAGGAAGGGGTAAGTGAAAAGCTTTCAGTTAACTAGGAGAGAATGTGGAAGTTGGTATCAGTGTGCCTCAGGGGGTCTATCAGACTGCAGGACACTGTGCTTGGTGAGGAAAAAACTGTCAGCCTGTGTATCACTATGCATAGAGTTTTGCTAAGGAACTGAAGGCTGTTTTTTCATTACCAAGTCTGCCCTCAAACAGGAAGAGAAAAAATAATTAATTCTCAGTCTGACAGGATTTTACAGTCAGAAAGTGAAGCCATTCTGATGTAGGAGCATATGTTTGATGATTCTACTGAGTCTGAGCTTTCAGATTCTGAAAAAACATTCCTGCAGACATTCCTATGAAAAAAACCTCCTTTTCAGAAATTTTATTTAATATGAGTGAGATTTTTCAAAGGAAACAGAGTGAATCTTTTAGGATGCAGAAAATGTATTATGATGTAATACAACCACAAAGCCTTCTATAGTTATGTAAAGAATCTCCATGGCAATACCCAGATTTGCTCAGAGCTGCTGCACAATAGCACCTCCTATACCGAGCCAACAGATATTGCCAATATACTGGCTGACAAATTCAGTGCCAACTTTACCCCTCTCTCCCCCACCAAAGGACCAATCACAATACCAGTAGATTGCCAGGCACCCAGTATTCCTGCTACACAGGTTAAAACAACACTGCCCAAGGCCAAGAATACAGCTTCTATGGGACCTGACAATATCCCTGGCTGTGTTCCCCATGAAATAAAGAGTGAACTGGCACCTCACCTGTGTGCCCTGTTCAATCACAGCCTCACCTCAGGCTTTGTTCCTACCGAATGGCACACTGCTACAGTCATCTCTCTCCACAAGGGAGGAGCTAGTACAGACCCTGGGAACTATCGCCCCATTTGACAAGTCTGATATGCAAAGATATGGAACGCATCATCATGGACCCAATAAACAAAGATATAGGGAACATCCAAACTCTAGATCCCACACAGTTTGGCTTTGCAAAGGGTAGATCATGCCTGCTCAACCTGGTCAACTTCTTTGAGTCAGTCACCAGAGCTGTGGATGAAGGCAAGGTGGTTCATACAGCCTACCTTGATCTGGCCAAAGACTTTGATATCATTCCCCACTCAGGAATCATAGAAAAACTCACTAAGCTAGGCATCAACCCCTATATCACTAAGTGGGTTGCAAACTGGCTCACAGATAGAACCCACAGTGTGAAAGTAGCTGACCCCAAGTCAGACTGTTGACCAGTCATGAGTGAAGTCCCACAGGGTTTGGTCCTGGGTCCTCTCCTGTTTGGTTTCTACTTCTCTGAAGTTCAGGCCAACATGAAGGGACTCTGGCTGACAAAGTTCACAGGCGATTGCAAGTTGGGAGCCATAATTAACTCCCCAAGTGATGCTGACATCCTACAGAAAGGCCTCACTGAGACCAGAACCATGGCCTTAAGCTCAATGCCAAAAAATGTGTCATCATCCACTGTGGAAAAACCCAGTTCCCATGAATCACCACATTGATCGTAGTCCATTGAACACAGAAGGCGTCATAAGAGATCTGGGAACACAGCTTGACGGCAACCTCTCTTTTGACCACCACATTGCCACTGTGCTCAGAAAGTCCTTCTATGTGGCACATCTCATTACTAAGGGTTTTGCATCCAGGAAGAAAGAAGTCACTGTCTCCCTCTACTCTTCCCTCATTAGGCCAATCATCAAGTACAATGCCTCATTTGGCATGCACCTCACTAGACACCTACAACAACTGGAGAGGCTGCAAAAACACCTCACAGAGAGGATCATAGGCCTTAAACACTTGTCTTATATGGACAGACTCAAAAAGCTCCAACTATTCTCTGTCTCATATCGCCTACTTAGAGGCGATCTCTGCTTGACGTACAAAGCCATGTCTGACCTAGCTCTGTTTGAAATGCTACATCTAAAGAAATCCCAATCCCTCTGCACTACACGCTCCAGAGACCTCAACCTCATTACCACAATCAACAGAACAAGCTGGAGGGACAGGTTCATAACCCAAAGACTGCCCATGCTAAGGAATAGACTTCCCATACATGTCAAGCAGAGCGCCTCACTGGCCCTCTTCAAGAAAAATCTTGATGAGTGGATGGGAAATAAAAAATTCACCATGGGGATCACTCCAATGGCTCTACTTGATTGAGACACTGGGAACTAAGGTTGGGTGGCACGATGCCAGGGTAATCCTATGGGCTAGGTTTGTAAAGGCTCAAGGGCCATTAGCCTAGTACACACCTATGAACCTATGAATTACAGAAGCCAAAAGCAAATCCCATCCCTCTTGTACTGCCTGCTCAGACAGACAGTCTTTGGCTGCCAAAGAGTTTGATAGATCATCGCTGGGATTCAGTAAATTCCGTGTAGGCTTTGAGTGAAGCCTACATGGAGTTTACATGCATATGAGGTTATGCACGATGAGCAGCAGCGCAAATTGCATATTCATGCCGCTCACTTATAGGTTCATGGGTTCATAGGTTAGTACTAGGCTATCAGCCCTAGGGCCTATACAAGCCTAGCCATAACAATTCCCTGGCTATTTCTTCCCACACTATTTACTTCCCTGGACCCCTGTCTAGAAGGGCGACTGACGTGATCCCCGAGGTGAATTTCCTTTCTCCCATCCAATTGTCAAGGTTCCTTTCGAAGAGGGCCAAAGAGGCACTTAAATGTCACTGCATTTAAATGTCAATAAGCATAGTTTCGTGGCTGGCAGCAGTGTTGCCGGCCAGGAAACCATGTAACCCAACATGGATAGCAAACATGTTCAACTCAGAGCACAGTAGGTTAGTGGGTTTGTGTGGAATGCCACAATGATCACCATGGCATAACATATAATATTTTTCATAGCTCTCAATCTCTTAGTGCAAGAAATCTGGACAAAGCACAACATAACGGGGGACAATGATGTAGAAATATGGACAGATTTTACATATTAGAAATGTGATAGAATAACATGGGGTTTGTGTGAAGATACATTTTTCTAAAGGATATGAAGTCTGAAACTCAAATGCATGTAGTTATTGTGTGACATCAGTCTTGTGATCATCCCAGTAATATGGCAAAAAAACACAGGTTTTATAAGGAACACACAAAAAGATATGTAATGCAAAAATCTGGAATTTCTGTGAAAAACTGAACAGTTGAGAGGTATGATAGTTATGTATATGGTCCAAACACAGTACAGGACAGTGTATACAGTGCAGAATATTGTGAAATCCAATTCCTGGCGTTCTGTATCGAAGTTATGTAAAAGATCTGTAAAGGTACATGGACTGCCATGTAAAATAAACACTCAGGGGAAGTGTGTGTATGGCATAAGGGCACACAGATGAATTGTAGGAATAAACACAGGAAAACAGGACAGGTGAAACAATCTAATGTACAGCAGATCAGGGCATATCAATGGAAGATAGTTGTAGCAGCAACACCTATCATATATCAATATGGTATAGTAAGGACTGGACAGTGAAAATGTGTATTATGTGAATGTCACACAAGGTGACATAACAATGGGGATGATGTCTGTGTGAGATAAGCATCCTTGCAAAAACAATGCAGAGGACATCTATCAGGGATGTGATATAGGGTGTATATTGTGATGCTATGCAAACTGATTATCCTGAATACAAGTGTAATCTCAGAAGAAGTCTCCAGCAAGTTGGACACAGGTAAAGGATCATGGACAACATTAAAAGAAGCAAGTACAATCATGGACAATATCAGAATAATGCCACCAGTAATCCCATGTCTATGACATAATGTACTGTATGTAATTTACAGTGATCAGAGATGATTTTGCACAAGCACACTTGTACAACTATTATGACATGTCCGTACTCTACGACGGGAATCATACACACTGTCCAGGCACTGTAACATCTGATGGAGGTGTTAGGAGGGACACTGCTGTACCTGTATGTGACATTATAATCAATACAGGCTAGTTGACTGGTGTGCATGGCAACTATATATGGCACAATCCACATTGTCATGAATATCTCCCATGCCAGTAATGTTGTCAAACAGCTATGTATGTACTGTAGCCATCACTGGAACAGGTAGCACACATGCATCTGGGTGGCTCAGTTGTGCAGCAGTTAGCATTGTTGCCTCACAGCAAGAGGTTCTCCGTTTTGATTCTTGGCCAGGGTGCCTTCTGTGTGGAGTCTGCATGTTCTCCCTGTGTTCATGTGGGTTTCCTCTGGGTGCTCCGGTTTCCTCCCACATTCCAAATATATGCATCTGGAGCATTTCTCCCTAGGCCTCCACTGAAAATGTGGTCTGTCCAGTGAGACTTTCCCAGAAAACAAATGTTAAATAAATAAATAAATTAAATAAATCTGATGTAATATACTCAGTAGTAGTGTCACATACAAGAAAGTAGTCAGCACTGTGATCACATGCTGGTTGACTTTCCACTTACCATCTATCCCAGGTCACATACCTATTCATCTGATTATAGGGTGTGATGTCTGCATTATACTTGGGTTGTGTGCTTGTTTTCCTGATGTAACAAATCCCTCCATGTTTTTGTGTCATTGCAGGTGTTGTCATCTCTGTGACAGCAACCTTTGATGTGTGTTGATACTGTCTCTATTTTATTAATATTACAGTTGGAGTCAATGATTTCCAATAATCTGTAGCCCTTCAGACAGCTGTTTGGACACAGCATATATATGTAATCTGCGATGTCTGTCACTTACATAATGGACAGGAAAGGGTCTAGCAGACAGCCCTGACTTAGAGTGTCTCAGACAGCACTTTATAGCTGATGACATCAGTAGCATCTGGTGAGGAGTATATGCCAATAACAGTGTCCCACATGTTGTAATATTAAGCAAATGCACACACACACACACACACACACACACACACACACACACACACACACACACACACACACACACACACACACACCAGTCGACTGCAGTGAGAATAGAACCACTACCTTAGTACACAGACTACAGAACTCTGTATTTAATCTAAGCACCACAGCTCAAGTCTGACTTGCAATGTCTCAGACAGCACTTTATAGCTGATGACATCAGCAGTGTCTGGTGAGGACAACGTGTCAATAACAGTGTCCCACATGCTGGTGAAAAGGCTCTTTCTAATATCAAGTAACTGCACACACACACACACACACACACACACACACACACACACACACACACACACACACACACACACACACACACACCAGATGACTGGAGTGAGAACAGAACCCCATAACTAAGTACACAGACTACAGAGCTTGGTAATTTATGCAAGCACCATTGCAGAAGTTTAACTTTTACAAGGCTGCAGACCAACTTACAGTGGATGACATTAGCTGTGTATGTCAGAGAGAAGATGGGAGGCCTGCATGAAATGGATGTGTAGGCATTTGCAAGCATCAAAATACTGTTGATCCATGGGATTGGAGTGGTAACTGTAGGATACACACTTTTTCTCTTCTGGCTACACACACACACACACACACACACACACACACACACACACACACACACACACACACACACACACACAGAGTTGACTGCAGTGAGAACAAAATCCCTACCTAAGTACGCAGACTACAGAACTCAGTAATTTACACAAACACCATGGCTAAAGTCTTGCAGACCAGCTTATAGTGGATGACATCAGCACTAGATGTAGGAGAGAAGATGTTGGGATGCCTACATGAAATGGATGTATAGACATGTGCAAGTATTAAAATACTGTTGATCCCTGGGATTGGAGTGGTAACTGTGGAATACACACTTTTGCTCTTCTGGCTACACACACATATATATATACACACACACACACACACACACACACACACACACACACACACACACACACACACACACACACACACAGTTGACTGCAGTGAGAACAAAATTCCTAAGTATGCAGACTACAGACCTCAGTAATTTACACAAACACCATAGCTAAAGTCTGATTTTTACAAGACTGCAGAACAACTTATAGTGCATGACATCAGCACTGGATGTAGGAGAGAAGATGATGGGAGGCCTGCACAGGTTCATAGTTTCATAGGTTCCTAAGAGATTACTATCCTAATGGCCCTAGGACCATTACAAGCCTAGACATGTAAAAACTCAATTACCATTGAGCATAGTTCGATGTTATTAGTAGAGCAATTTTCTAATCACCACCAAATATCCCTGTCCATAAGGGACATAGGTACAAGCCCTGGGGTGAATTTATAATCACCCATCCAGTTGTCAAATTTGCACTTGAATAGGGTAATTGAAGAGCACTGCTTCACATGCAGTGAAAGCCTAATACAGAGGAGTGGCAATTGCTGGGAGATATATCTATCCCTCCAGCATGTTCTGCTTATGTTTCAGGCTAGGGTAAGATCCCTGGAGCAAGTTATTCTTGTCTCCTTTGATTTGCGGATGTCCAACATTTACATTAGGGCAGGGTCCGAGACTGCTCTGTAAGCCAGGCCCAGGTCACCTCTCAGCAGCCTGTATGATACTGATTACAGTGACAGGGCTTTCAGTGTTTCCATGTGTGTCATGTTTTGGAGGTCCTGGATTCTCTTGGTCAGAAACCTCTATTGTCTCTACAGTTGCTGCAGGTGTCTGGTGAGGTACATACAGAAGGAAGCACTGTACTCAAAAAGTGGTCTGATGAGGGTCAAGTACAGTGGAACTATGACCTCCCTGATCTTGGATGCAATGCCTTTAGTTATGAGATGGCAAATGTTGAATGTGTGCCTTACCACTCTGAGAACATAGTGATTGAAGTTTAGATTGCTATCAAACTATTCCCAAGTTTCACACCACTGATTTTGAGCTTAGATGGGTGCTATGTATAATATAATTATCAAGACTACTTTTTGCCAAAGGGGACAGCAAGGCATTTCCTTGTGTTAAGTTTCAGCCCATGAGTTTGGCACCAATCATTTGTCTGTATTAGGGCTTTCTGAAATATGTTATCATCGTTGGGGGACTCTATATGATTACATCCAGTTTACAGTCCTCTGCAAACTTGGTAAGCCGCAAGCTATTTACCTTCACCTGGACTTCAGAGAAATAGTTTCTAAACAGTAGAGAGTCCAGCACAGATCCCTGTGGTTCAAACAGTAGAGAGTCCAGCACAGATCCCTGTGGTACTCCACTGGTAATTGATCTACTGGTGGAGGTGGACTGCCCAACTTTGACAGTTTGGGTTCTGTCAGTGAGCCATTTGGCTATCCATCTAGTAATGTATGTGTTAATCCCCAGATGGGAGAGTTTCTCTATAATAACTGATTGTGTCAAAAGGCTTGAAAAACTCAAGATAGGTGGTGTATGTCCTATTTTCCTCACCTACGGCTTTGGGGAAATTATCAAAGAAGTACACTAGGTTTAATAAGCAAGGTCTACCCTTGAGAAAGCCAATATGGGTCAGGTTAAGAGTTCTGAAGGTCACCTATGTCCATGTGGGTAAGGTCCATGATGAATCTTGCAGATAAGTCTAGTTAGGCTTATTGGGCAATAGCCCCAGGGTTAATTGATGGATGTGTAAGCATGTTTAACTTTGAAGATAGCTCTAGTTCTGCATGTTACCAGATTGATGTGCTTTGCTTATCACACAACTTTTGATATTAATTTATGTATTGTAGTTGATATATTTGTGAAAAAGTACTGGAGACACCAGGGTTGCAGTGCATGGTTGAGGCAACACATGGCTGCATTGTAAATATGTGACATATTGTTCAATTTGTTAAGTTTCCACATGTAGTTTCATAGCATAAAGAGTAAAATGGACAATAAACAGCAGTTTACTAGTTATTGCTTCTAGCAATTTATATATAGCACATTTTATTGCCTGCTGCATACATTTTACTGTATTTTATTGCTATTAACTAATCTGCACAGTTAAACTAAAATTGTTTGCCTTACAGGGCTTGATAAATATTTTACTGTCACACTGTTTGTAAAGCTTTTTAGTTAGTTTCACTGTGTGAAAGGTATTAACGGGAAATTTTCCCTACTTGTTAAGCACCTATTTGCTTGTTCTGATTTCCTTCCAAGGAGTGTATGATATAACTGATTTGTTTGCAGTTAAAAACATTCTGTAGAGAGCCTCCTTGCTCCTTTATCTGTTTAAAACTTTCGTTTTGTGGCTCACTGCTGTTCTTCTGCTGTGATAAACATTTCTGTAGTGTTTACTGTCTGAAAGAGTGTAGGCTAGTACCTTTAGTATTGTTCTCCACCCTCCCTCTCTGTTGGTGTCTTGCTGTCATACTTGGTGGCTTTGCAGTTGCTTGCCCCTACTGTAAATTTGATCTGAGACACTCCCAGTCTAGTGTTATTAGATCATTCTACCTAATACAGAGAGAACATTTGAGAAGGCCAACCCACTTAATTTCCTAACCTTAAATTATCTTCTGCTTCTCTCTCCCTTTCCTTTACAAAAAAAAACTTTGCTAGAATCTTCCTGTATTCTGCTTAACTGTAACAAAAAAAAATACACTTGTTTCCTGCTTTTCCTGTAACTAGTCTAGTCCAGATACAGATTTGCTATATCCAGGACTGTTTGTAAGCTTCTGAGCCCCCAAAGCCTGGCTGTGTTGGAGGGAAGCCTGCTAGCTTATCAGTCGGAGTGGTAAGCATGAGGTAACTTATCTACCACATAAGGAGTTGTTTCTGGCCCAGAAATTGTAGTTATTGACCATTTGGGCAGTTTTTCCATCTCTCTCAACTTCCTGATTTAAAAGCCCGAATTTGCACTTGTTTCCCCCTTCCTGTAACTAGTCTAGTCCAGATACAGATTTGCTGTATCCAGGACTGTTTGTAAGCTGCTGAGCCCCCAAGCCTTTCTGTGTTGGAGGGAAGCCTTCCAGCTCATCAGTGTGAGTGGTAAGCACTAGGTAACTGATCTACCACATAAGGAGTGGTTCTGGCCCAGAAATTGTAGTTATTGGCTGTTTGGGCAATTTTGCCATCTCTTTCAACTTTCTGATTTAATAGCCCACATTTGCACTTGTTCCTTTCCTGTAACTAGTCTAGTTCAGACACAGATTCTTAGTTTTAGCACTTGAATTTGCCTATTCATGCTCAGCACTTGTACAGAACTTGTTGTAAGCACTAAATAAGCTACAAATTACTACAGCACTCAACCTTCCTCATTACCTAGAGGAAAACAGTTTTTGTACTTACTTTCCTCACTTGCTTAGAGAAAAACAGCTCTTGTACTCACGTTCCTCACTTGTCAAGAGGAAAATAGTTTTTTATTCAGGTATGTCCAAGGGTCAGCTCAAAGTGTTCTCTCTTGTCTATCTGATGAATCTGGACATCTTGGGTCAATGTAGCAATTGCCTCATGTACACAGACAACTCTCTCCTCCTACCACCCAACACTACAACCTGTGATAGATGCACTTATCTATCAAAACTGGAGGTAAAGCTCCCTCCAGCCAAGAGCTAACTTGACAGTCAAGAGGAAAAGGTAAACACTTGCACCACACTTATCACATAGTCCCACTAAATGTACACAACCAAAATCCACACATAGAAACACAAAACATTTGCAGAGGCTCTCAATAATAATCTGCTTAAGCAACAGAAACCTCCAAAGCAGAAACGCAAGCAACCTCCACCCCCAACACAACCCAAATGACACATAGCCCACAGACTCAGCATGCCACTCAACCACAGCCCATAAGGCAAAACAACGTACCCAACACACTAGTCATAGGTATCTATAGTCAGGCACACTGATGTCCCACTCACCAGACTAAACAAGGAGAAGGTTACTGACAGCTGCCTGTTGGATGCCAGGATCCACCATATAACCCACACATTCAGGTCACTCCATAAGTACAAATATGACTCTGTCATTGTCCATGCTGGTATGAATGACCTGAGACGTACCTCCCTGGACTACATGAAAAGAGACATGGAAGAGCTCTCCTATCTTGTAGCCCAGGCACGTATGACCCTAACCCTGAGTAGCATGCTGCCATCACCCAGAATGATACCACAGTACAAGGACAAAATGATTGACTTCAACAATTGGCTAAGCTTCTGTTGTCATTCGAAGGGGATCCAGTATCTGTCTACCTCGGATGACATGGTTGACAGACCATGATGCTTTGTCAGAGGTTGCCTTCACCTGTCACCCCTGGGATTCCGGATACTGGCTAAGGCTCTTGCCATCACTATGGTGGCTTTTTTAGCAAAGGTTCAAATGACAAATTCACCACCATAACAAGAACAGGCAAGCAAACACTGAGGGTAATGCTACTCAATGCTAGAAGTCTAACTCTCAAAATGCACTCCCTTGAGGCACTCCTTAAAATGGAGAACATCGATATCTGTGCAGTGACTGAGACCTTGTTCAAGGTTCCAGAGAGCATTACCAGGCTATAACTCATACCACACTTTTCAGTCACCTAACCTGGACTGGAAAACCAAAGGCGGAGGTGTGGCCATATTCATTAAGGATATCCACACATCCAGGCTAGTTGCTCAGCATAATGCATCCGAGGTTACCCAAGTGCAACTAACTCTGGGCAAAACTGCAATCCAAATTGTAGCTTGCTACAGATCCCCACCATGCCCCAGGATTCCCACTCCTCTTTTCTTGATATACTGTAAAATATTAGGGTTCAACCAAACACCCTAATAATGGTCAATTTCAACTACCCCACCATTAACTGGGAAAACTTCTCATGTACCAACTCCTTCACTCCACACTTTCTGGAATTCATAAATTCCAATGCCCTGGATCACCTTATCCACACCCCCACCAGGGGCAACAATATCCTAGACCTAGTCATTACCAACATGAGTGACCAGTGTTCCACACCTGAAGTCAACTCCTTGTTGGTCAGGTCTGACCATAAACTAATCATCCTAGATATCCAAATCCTGCCCCCAACCCCCGGTAAGGACACCACAGTAAAAAACTTTTCCAAAGCCAACTTCATGCTTCTTAAGACAGAAGTGGCAAACTTCGTAACACCCATGCAGAAGGACAATACAGTTACAACTGCTGAATCCTACACAAATGCACTCTATAAGCACTTACACAAGTGCATGGATCATGTTATCCCAAACAGAACCAAGACGCTATCCTTCAAAAAAAGGAAGCCAATCCAGTGGTCCCCTGCCAAAAACAAACTCTACAACAGAAGGAAGAAACTGTTGCAAAAGAGAGTACAATCCCATGAGTGGAGGAGCTCCCGGGTCAGCCTCAGTAAGAAGATGAGATCCCTTATAAGATCCTCCAAAGCTAGCAATGAAAACAAAACCACCACTGATTCTAGGGACAACCACAAAGCATTCCACAGCTATGTCAAGAATCTCAATGACAACACCCAGATCTGCTCTGAGTTACAGCACAACAGCACGAAAATTACAAAACTAACTGATATTGCCAACATCCTGTCAGATAGTTTCAGTGCTAACTTTACTCCTGTCTCACCCCCTGAAGGGCCCATATCTATACAGGAAGAATGCAGAGTCCCTGTAATCACAACTACGCAGGTAAAAGCTGCACTCTCTAAAGCCAAAAACACAGCATCCATGGGACTGGACAACATCCCAGGCTGCATTTTACACAAACTTCAGAACGAACTGGCTCCCCACCTAAGCACCATGTTCAATCATAGCCTCATGTCAGGCTTTGTGCCCACTGAATGGCACACAGCAATGGTTATCCCACTCCACAAAGGGGGAGCCACCACCGATCCTTGGAACTATCACCCTATTAGCCTGACAAGCCTGGTCTGTAAGGCCATAAAACGTATCATCATGGAACTCATAAACAAAGACATTGTTAACCTCCAAACTCTGGACCCCATCCAGTTTGGGTTTGTGAAAAGCAGATCATGCCTCTTGAACCTGACCAACTTCTTTGAGGCAGTCACCAAAGCCGTAGACAAGGGTAAGGTGGTTCACACAGCCTATCTTGACCTCGCAAAGTCTTTCTACACCATCCCCCATTCTGGAATTATAGCTAAACTCACTAAACTAGGTATAAATCCCTACATAATAAGATGGGTTGCCAACTGGCTCTCTGACAGAACCCACACTGTAAAAGTTGCAGACTCCAAATCTGACTTTAAAACAGTGACAAGTGGAGTGCCACAAGCTACCATCATGGGACCTCTCCTGTTTGGTATCTACTTCTCTGAAGTACAGGCTAACACAGAAGACCTTTGGCTAACAAAGTTTGCAGATGACTGCAAACTAGGAGCCATAGTCGAGTCCCCAAATGATGTGGACATCCTACAGAAGGGTCTCACTGAGACAGTTGCCTGGTGTCAGAGCCATGGCATCAAGCTCAATGCCAAAAAGTGCATTGTAATCCCCTTTGGTAAAAATTCTGTACCCATGAACTATCACATAGGCGACAGTCTACTTAACGCCGAATGTGTGATAAGAGACCTTGAGACCAAGGTGCTCAGTAGTCTCTCCTTTGATAATCACATCACCACAGTAGTCAGGAAATCCTTTTACATGGCAAACCTCATCACAAAAGGGTTCTCATCCAGGAATAAAGAGGTCATTGTTCCCCTCTACTCGGCACTCATTAGACCCATTATAGAGTACAATTCCCCTTTTGGAATGTACCTCACAAGACATCTGCAGCAGCTGGAAAGGCCATAGAAGTACCTCACAAAGAGGATTACTGGCCTCAAACAGATGCTATACACTGACCGCCTCAAAAAACTCCAGCTTTACTCCATAGCATATCGCCTACTCTGAGGTGATCTCTGCCTAACATATAAAGCTATGTCAAACCCAGAGTTGTTGGACATGTTACACCTAAAGAAATCCCAATCCTTCTGAGCTACACACTCTAGGGACCTAAACCCTGTCACCACAATAAACAGGACATGCTGGAGGGATAGATTCCTGTCCCAGAGACTTCCCGTACTGTGGAACAAGCTACCCATCTATGTCAAGCAAAGTTCCTCATTAGCACTCTTCAAGAAAAATCTTGATGAGTGGATGAGAAATAGGAAATACACCCCGGGGATCACTTCTGTGGCTCTGCTTGACAGGAGCACAGGAAAATAACTTTCTTGTGTGGCGTAAGCCAGGGAACCTTGTTGGCTAGGCTTACTTCGGCCCTTGGGCAGATAGCCTAGTACCTACCTATGAATCTATGAACCTATGAATACATGCTAAATTTGACTTTGCATACTGCAGCAGTGAGCAGTGGGTTTGCACAATGGTTGGCAAAGTGCTTAAGTGTTTGCACATGCAAGATACACATTTCCATTATTTCCCTGTTTGTGCATAATTAAGCAGTGCACTAACAAGAGTGCATTGCTAAAAGTCTGAGAGTTAGTATTAAGTACATGAAACCTAGCTGCTCCTTAGCAGACTCTGTGGCAGCAGTTGTAAATGCATTGATAAATTTCTTTTTGAGCCCAGATGATACCGGGCTTGAATCCACATGTATCTAATACTTTTAAATAAACTGTGATAATGCAATGACATCAGTTTGTTATAGTACATGCGTTGCTGTGTGTTGGCATAGCACAACAGGTTTAAGCGGCATTGTGCGAAGACAGCAGCATTGTAAAGGCGCTCATCATTGCTTGGCATTGGTGTGCAATACCAATCTTCTCACAAACACAGAGGCCAAAAAGTGAACAGATCCATTGCTTTTTCTGCTACTTATGTGTGTTGTGTGTGATTCTATTTTTTGACCATATTATATGTGTTAAAATGGGGTAGATAGGTAATTGGTGAAATGGGGAGCAAGCAGGAGGAAGAACAAAGGGAAAGCAATACAGGAATGTGCAGGATGGAGGTAGGAAAGAACCACAGCTATACATTTCTTCAACAGTAACATCTGATAATATATGCAGAATATTAGCTAAATTTGGACTGTCACCTACAGAGAGAGGGGTGACAACAACATAATCATGTTGTATAGTCAATTGGACTGAATCAAGTGTGTCAAGAAGACACATGTGAAATGGACAGCTATGTATGGGATGATACAGGTGCCCAATTTTTTTTTTTAATTCAGTAAGAGAGGAATACTGGCTAAGGGATGTAGGTATATCTGCGTCAGGTAAGTTGGGTAGGTGAGGACAAACAAGACAAGAGACAGAGACAGTAAGGACATAAAAGGTTTGGGGATACCATGACTGGGGTGAAGGAGGGGACAACATAAGCTCAGGCCCACTTGGAGACAGTGAGAATTGTGTCCTCATGAACTGAACTGTCATCACTGTCTTCTTACTCCACTGGCAGCTGGAGTGCTTGATGTCTTCTCCTCTTACAGACCATGAGGGAGAGCAGCCTCTTCATCTGGTGTAGGCATACAGAAATGGTATTGTGTAGGACCCTACCCACCATCCCTGGCATCTCCTGGCAGGTGATTAAATCCCCAGCTCTGCCACTGGTACCAGAGGCTACCACTGCCAGCTGCCATGGCAATACTACCTGAGGGTGCAGATAGTGCAGGGGCAGCAAAGGCAGTGTCCATGTTGGGTCCTAGATGTGCTGGCCATCAGTGCTGGACCTGGTGGAGTGGGGGCAGGCTGATCCCCTGGGGATGGCCTACCTCACTGTGCTGTGGAACATTTAGTGATGCGGTACATATGGATGAGAAGGACACATTTTGAAGACACATAGAAAATAAATAAAAAAGAGAGATAAGGGTTGGGGTGAGAGGAAAAAAAGAGATAAAATTAGTACCATCATATGTGACATACAATGCACTTAACACAATTAAACAACTATTTTATCTGAAGTATGACATTTAAGTATACATCTTAACAAATATACACTATAACTGTAGATTGCTGACAATAATCCTTGAAATGTGCATATACTGCACATATGCATGTTCCAGTTATACAGATTACAGTTAACAACATGGCATTTGTGCCACCTGTATAGAGTTTAATTTAATGTAAATATTATTAAAGAAATTCAATACTGTATAGTTGTGATTCATTGTGTTTGAACCTACAACCTCTGATGACAGCCTTATAGTTGGTTTGTGCTACATAGTAATACATGCATATTTGCTTTTACAATTAGAATATACATGCTCAATTTCCTGCAACTCTACAAAAGACCTAAAATTCTATCTTTAACTTTTAAATCTACAATAACACTTCTCTTGTGCTGCATACATACCAGTTGCTTCCCTCAGTCTCTCTATTTGAGCAACATGAGCCTATCTATTGAACTCATGTTTGATATTAGCTGGGGAAAGAACAGAAGAGCATTATAGCATCATGCATACCAGTCTTGCCTAATTTTAGCTTTCTAACTATTACAATTACTCTCTTATGATCATATTATACAACTGTGGAATGTCCGCAGTCTCAAATTTATTCAACCAACAGTTGTGGGTATCCCTTTTACACCTGTGCAGGTCATTAAAGTGATGCCTATACTGCTTCTCCAGCATGTGGGATTCCAGCAGCACTGGATACAGCTTGAGCCAAACTATTCCGCATCTCAGGGAGCTAGAATAGTCCACCTGCAGGAGCCTTTAGCTGTAGCACTTTACCAGTAGACCAATAAATATCCTGGAGTCCTGGACACCCCACCTCTGTGCCCTAAACTGGGCACCTTCCCCTCTAACACTAGACATATGTCTAATATATGAACAAGAGCAATGGCAATTGATGCTTTCCCACAAATTCCAATGATCATGTTTACTGGTAGTGTGCAAACCTGAGCAATGGTGCCAACCACTTTTGCACGCTTTTAAGTGGAACACAGCAGTGTCAAGCAGGCAAAAAATAAATACTTGAAATTGGAAGGTTAATTTTACCTTTTCCCTTAGTTTGAGTGGTGTCTGGTGATATAGCTTGGAAATATGTATTGAAAATTGGAAGGTAACTGTTAAGTGAGTTTAATTTGCAGACATGAACTGGGGGCATAAGTGTCATGACCTGACACATTTGTTTTTGGCTTTATACACTACTAGAATTGATTTCTAAAGTGTGGTATTCAAACCTAGGCATCAGGCACAAAACATTTTATTCCATAGTGTTGATCTGCCAACTTTGCCACAGAACAAGTGCTGCTCAGACATAGTTCGGAGTCATACATAAATACAAGTGAAAGTTTGAGGTGGTGCACATGTATGTGTGAGACCTGACAAGGTTGTTGTATATAGATCCAGTTGTGTATGTGCCTTATGTAACTGTGAAGGCCATGTAAGTCCAGATAGAAGAATTATACTTACATGCCTATAGCCTATTCCATCAGTCATACATCTCAAAATACAATGAGGGTGTCTTGTCCCTCATACATATAATTCATATCAACTCCACTATCTAAAGTTTTGTAAATGAGAGTGAATATAATGGGAAGTGGAACAGAAAAACAAATGAATAGAATATCCTGTTTTAGAACCAGGGACCATGTGTATGGCAATTCTACATGTACACCTATTGCCACAAGAATGTTGAAATAGCACATTTATTTTTCAGTTCATTGCTATAAACAGCACTGCCACAACAGTAAAAATAGGTTGCACACCATCTACTAGAACCCAGGACTATCTGTATTCCAGTTCTACACTTACACCTTCTGCCACAGGACTAGTTACATGACATTTCCTAATGTCCTACTCATTCTTAAGTTCTCTGTATTAACTGCCATGCAAAGCTGCTTAGGGTGTTTGCACGATGCTCAACAGAATTGAATGTATCCATTTTTGATTATTGACTGCCTGAGTTCTGTCTGCAGGTGTTTGATGGCTGCATGTGTTGAAGAACCTTGCTAACCATTGTGCAACACCATTAAGTGAAGTTGCACGATGGAAAGTAAAAATTGCAACAATGTATTGTTTTTGACCTTTGCACTTTTACAGATGCCCTGTCTGCAGGTGCTCTGCAGGTGTTCTGTCTGCTTCCCAGGTGGGCCACTACTGCAGGTTTGCATACTGCTAAGCTTCACGCAAATGAGATAAGCACAGCGAAACCTGACATTCATTTCCTCCATTTCCCTTGTTTGTGCTAAGCTGCGCACCATGCAAACACTGACCAAAAAAGAAAAAAAAAAAGAAATGGAAACTAAGGAAAAGCAGTCTATGACACTACAAAATGTCAGTATACATGAACTATTTGTACATAGGTCTGTATTTGAACTCTCACTCTAGTGAACCTTTAGGTGCTTATCCCCCTTTGCCACACAAACATCTTTGCAGCAGGGAACTGAAATCATTCTGCATACAACCAACTAAAATGTCATCTACAGTCTATGAAACCATATAACAGTTATTTGTTCATGTATTCAATTTGGGTGTAGTGCACTGAGTGATCACACAACCATTTATGAGTATTGCTTGCAAATATACAGCTCTGTCTTACCTCTCTGTGTTTGCTGCTTATTCTTGTCTTATCTGACCAGGAATCTCAGACATGCAATCTGTATGCCATTCTATATCATTGTCCCTAAAATGTGTGGGGATATTAAATCGCAATAATATCATATACAGTTGCCAAAAATGAAGGGGAGGTTGGATGCTAATGAACAAAACCTGTGAACTGTGTGCTTTGTAAGTCTAACCTGACATACCCACTGGATGTAGGGGAGTCCACATTGCTGTTGTGTTTTCCTTCTCACTACCAGTAATCATTCACAGTTGTAATACATTAAAAACTAACACTGAGGGATTGCCTGCACTATGTTTACATTAGATACACAGAGCCAAGTATTTGGAATTCAGCAATTCTAATGAGTTCACACCTGATTTGCATCTTCACTGTGCATTCAGCCCTGAATCTACACAATAAAAAGGAAACCATGTTGCTAGGAACCTGAAAGTGGGGAGATTTGTTTAAGTGGAGAACACAGAAAAGAGACTATTACTTTGAGATATATCTGCACATAAGAATACTGAACTTGAGAAGGTATTTTTGCATTTTTCAACTACATACTACATATGCTGAAATATCATTAAGAAAAATCTGTTCAACATTTATATATTTTGATTAGCAAATGCTACACTTTTATCTGTATGCATTAGTTAGAGAAGTGTATTGATTGCATGGGCATGTTTGTCAGGGTGTTTCACAGGTATACATCATTGGCAATAGCTTAAAATGGAATGTTCTGTGTTACATCTGTAGACATGTTTCAGGGACATTTCATTTGACAGAACATTTATCATTTCAGTTATGGTTTGTTGGCAAAATGTGTCATTTGCCTGTTCTTTTTTGGGTGGGGGAGCAAAGCTGCATTTCTGTTATGGTACAAACAAAGATATGTTGCCATTTTTACTCTCCTGGTTTTTTTTTCTTCCAGCCTGTTGTTCATAATTCAAATCTCTATAGACTGTTTTTTGTTTCTCCAGTGGGTAATATTGAAATGCTACATTTTCTACTTTATCTGGGTACAGCTATTTTTGTAGTTATGTGATACTTATGTGTATGATCCTTCTGCTGTCTTTTAGGGCATTTATGACTATGACACCCTAGTGTGTCAATCTTTGAAACCACCCTTCAGTGACCCTGAGAATCAGGTCATTGTGTAGGCTTTTAGGTGACATGGTGCCTTTCTGTTTGAGAGGGGATGTGGAGATATGTCAGGCAGAATTCAAATTTGGCAGCAGATAGTTGCAGATATGAATGCAATAGGTGCCCACAGCAGGACATATTATCAGGTGCAGGGTCAGTGACATGATCTCATCTGCATGGAGGAGAGCAGCTGCAGTGGCCTGTGACCAGATAGGTACAGGTTGCCTGTTACAAAGCCACCACTAGCATCAAATACAGTGATCCTGTCCACTGTCAGGCATCCAGACAGCTCCCAGAAAAGTGCAGGACAGCATGTCCTTGACATTGGTGCTACTGTTTCAGGGACAGCAAGTATATCCCAGGAGAAGCTTCAAGGTAGGTTTTTGTATCTCAATTGTTAAATACTGTTTTATAGTACAGTATTTACATCAATATGTTAGTTCTGTTTAACAAAAAAATTGGTTGAGGGGGATTAAAAATCGCTACAGTTAACAACGTATTCTGATTGATTCCACACAGGGATTGGATTCCTATTATATAATCGAAGATGCATTCCATCGAATGCATCTTGATCAAACGTGAAAGCACAAAATGGCAAAACAGGGAAATGGAATATAAGCGATTTATTTCCCTGAGAAAGAAATTGCTTAGTCGCCTCCATTACTTTGCTGTTTTCATCAATGTAGTGCAGTCTTGGAGTTGGTATATTTAAGTAGGGAGGTGTGGAAGCAAAGCCCCCCACTTAATGTTTTAAAGGTTTTTTTTTTTTTGTGGAACAGTGATTTTTTTCCCTTGGAAAAAAATCGCTGTTCTAAATGTTCAGGATTGTAAGCTTTTACTTACATGGGGTCGACAAATCAGCGTTCGCTTTTTTAAGCATTCGCTGATTTAATATAGACCCTGGGGAGTAGGTTGGGCTTGTCATCCAAGTTCTTGTTGAAAGTATAGTTAATGGATATATAAAGGGCTAAATGTTTTACTCCCTGTGCTACTGTTAATTGTGACGATGTTGTCCTTACTGTTTGCTTAACCTCTTCCAGGACCATCTGGCATAGGGAGTATACCATCATCTATCTGCACATAGTAAGCCAACCATTTTTATGTCAGTACTGATGAACAATGGAAAGAAATATTTTAGGGTGTGATGTTGATGTCAGGACTGTTGTGTGTATTGCTGTACTGTCTGTTATAGTGGCACCACTGTTAGTTTGTTAGCATATATTGGACTATAGTCATGAATTTTTCTTTTGTTTGTTGCTTACTATCACAGGGGATCTTAACAGTGGAAGTGTGGGACTACCACCACGTGATGTGAGAGTATCAGCAGACTCTGATGATGATGGTGGCCAAACAGAGGCACAGTTGGGGGTGCAGAGGTTGAATCTGACACTGAGGTTGACATAGAGCCATCCCCTGAAATCCCTTCAGACATGTCTTGTCTACTGGCCCTGAACATAACTTTGTCTCCCGGTATTATGTGTGATCAGCCCAGGTCTGCGAGGTGGTATTATATTGAATCGTACTGAGTTGGTCGAGTTAGAGTGGATCTTGAGGTTGGGGGTACACCTAGTTATGGGGTTGAATGATCATGTCCCCATTAAGCCTGTATTAAGGAATAAATGGCTGTAGGGTGTTTATTGTTATTTGTTTACATATTTATGAATACCTTTCATGTTATATTTATTTGTGCTAATGTTTTTATTATTATTTTTTATATTTTATCAGATTTTATGCTAGTAAATATTATCTAGTCAGCAGCACACCATCCCAACACAACCAATATATCAGGAATCTGATAAAAGTAAAACCAAGAACTATTTAATTTTAAGCACTTTTCGTTGCCAAAATATAGCAACTTCTTCAGAAACACATACAACATTTTAAAGAACAGTATTTAAATAATTGAAACGTATCACATGATAGACACACCTCTCTCTGATAGATTTTTTTTAAAAAGGAACTTCGCTAAAAAACACACCTTGTTCATAGAGGCATAATAAACTAGTTACAAATTTACCAAAAAACTAGACCAAGGGTCTCATCAGATACAATGTATCAAGGTTAAATATTATTACTTAAACAAATGAAACATTCAGGTCAAGAAACAATGTACAACCCAACCTAAAATTCACTCTACTAGCAATTATTCATACACGTATACAAGTAGATGTAAATATACTCACAAGCTTAACCGGTTACCGTTTCAAGCTTCTTAATTTCAGTAAGCAAGCAATATTGCAAGCATCATTCAGCCCTGGGGCTACAAATGCATTTAGTCAGATTTGCCATGCTAGTTCATGTTCGTCTAGGAGTAAATTCAATGGGCCCCCTCTCATATTAGTTTGAATTTGATCTATAGCCTTGAACAAGAATTTGTGACCCATATTGTTGGCGACATGTCTGGCCAATGGATTGTCCATCTTATTGACAGAAAGAGCATAGGTGTGTTCATAAACCCTATCCCGCAATCTATGTTCAGTCTTCCCCAAGTAGAATGCCAGACAGCATACACACCTTGCTATATATACGAGTCTAGAATTACAATTGAGTTTGTATTTGATTTCAAACTTATGGCCACTGATACCAAATGTATTACCAACTTCTCCGAATCTACACATCCTACAAGATTCACACATGGTCATCCCTGCATATCTATGTGTATTAATCTGATGGCCACCACTTTCAAGTAAATTCTTGAGGTTGTAGCCTCTACGAAAAACTATATTTGGAACTGGACCCAATTTACTAAGTATTGAATTGTCGCTCAAAATAAACTGCCAATTTTTGTATAAAATAGATTTAACTCGACCGCTATCTATACAAAAAGTGGTAGTAAACCCACCCTTGAAATTAGGGGCTGGAGTTTGTATTAGATCTTGTTTTCTAGAAAGGTTATCCTCCATATGGGTAGCCAATCTATTATTACCTGGGTTGTTTAAACAAAGGATAGGGGAAACTAACCCAAGTCTTCCTTTTTCAGAGACTTCACTGACTAAGGATTCGACTAATTCACTAGGATACCCACGCTGCTCAAACATCCTGCTCAACAAGTCACATTCCTGATGAAAGTCAAACTCAAGTGTAACCATCCTAGCTGCCCTAATTAATTGACCTTTTACTATAGACCACTTCTGATGAAACGGGTGACAGCTAGAGAAGTGTAAAAATGAGTTACAATATGTATGTTTTCTGAAAATCTGGGATACCTATCCCTTATTGACCTTATCTTTTGACAATTTGACATCTAGGTAATCAGTTGTATCTATATGGAATGTGGATGTAAATACAAGGAATTCAGTTGTAGAATTCAAAAAGGAAATGAATGTTTTGGCCTGTATGTCATCACCATTAAATAGCACAAAGATATTGACCCTATTTTGGTCAATTTATTAGCAAAAGGCAGTACATTTGTACCTGATAAACCCTTCAACCTAGTCATAACAGTTATGGATTTAAAACTTTTCATGAGGAAGTTAAATTTTAACTTATTATTCAGCAATAATAACTCTGGTGATCATGGGTTGAGGGTGGCTAGTACCTACAACCCCCCATTACATCCTACTCTGAAGATGGTCGAACAGGTCTGTGAATTAGACCTTAGACATTTGTTGAACTCTCAGAATATTCTTCCACCGAAAAGGTCAAATAATGTGGACCAAAATGAAAATTTATTGTTGCAATCTTTGAACAATGCCAATGTACGGGTGGTTAAACCCGATAAGGGTGGGGGACTAGTAGTATTTGACCAACATGACTACACAATAAGAATGCATAATCTATTAGATGCTGATGCATACTCTAAAGCTTCCCTGAGTGAAGTTAATACTGCTTACAAACAGATTAGAGGTTATTTCAATGACCTCTTCATAGAGGCTACGATTGACATTGATACATACAATTTTATATCTCTGCCTTGGCCGAAAATCCCAATCATGTTTGGGATACCTAAAATCCAGAAGGATGTGTCTAACCCTCCCATGAGACCATTGATAGACGGGAGGGGTTCTATAACATATCCCTGTGCCAAGGTGGTAGATAGTATTTTGAAAAAATACCTTGTGTCAGAACCACAAGTATGTAAGGATTCATGGACTTTTCTAGAGAGTATTAACAAATTGGAATTTAGTGTTAGTTACAATTTTTTAACTATTGATGATAAAGATTTGTATACTTCTATTCCACACTCAGAAGGGATAGAATGGGTTAGTCCCTTGCTTAGATCTAAGGATGCTCCACCTCATGAAATCACCTTAGTGGAGTCCTTATTGGACATTATCCTCACAAATAATTACTTTTTATTTGACAAGGAATTTTATCTACAGAAATGGAGTGTCGCTATGGGGTCGCCCTGTGGTGCCAGTTTTGCTAATTTGGTAATGGCATATTGGGAAAAAACTTTTGTTTTAAAAACTGAGCACTCCAGGGTGAACCTCGTTTTTTACACCCGTTTCTTGGACGATATCTTTGTGCTATTTAATGGTGATGATATACAGGCCAAAACATTAATTTCCTTTTTGAATTCTACAACTGAATTCCTTGTATTTACATCCACATTCCAAACAGATACAATTGATTACCTAGATGTCAAATTGTCAAAAGATAAGGTCAATAAGGGATATGTATCCCAGATTTTCAGAAAACATACATATTGTAACTCATTTTTATTTTATTTATTTAACATTTGTTGACCGGGAAAGTCTGATTAGGTTCCACAGAGCCTGTTTTCAGCGGAGGCCTGGGGAGAAATGCTCCAGATGCATGTCTTTGGAATGTGGGAGGAAACCGGAGTACCCGGAGGAAACCCACGCAAACACAGGGAGAACATGCAAACTCCACACAGAAGGCACCCCAGCCGAGAATCTAACAGGAGAACCTCTCGCTGTGAGGTGACAACATTAACCGCTGCACCACTGCACCACCCATCACACTTATCACACATTTACACTTCTCTAGCTGCCACCTGTTTCATCAGAAGTGGTCTATAGTAAAAGGTCAATTAATTAGGGCAGCTAGGATGGTTTCACTTGAGTTTGACTTTCATCAGGAATGTGACTTGTTGAGCAGGATGTTTGAGCAGCGTGGGTATCCTAGTGAATTAGTCGAATCCTTAGTCAGTGAAGTCTCTGAAAAAAGAAGACTTGGGTTAGTTTCCCCTATCCTTTGTTTAAACAACCCAGGTAATAATAGATCGGCTACCCATATGGAGGATAGCCTTTCTAGAAAACAAGCTCTAATATGAACTCCAGCCCCTAATTTCAAGGGTGGGTTTATTACCACTTTCTGTATAGATAGCGGTCAAGTTAAATCTATTTTATACAAAAATTTGCAGTTTATTTTGAGCGACAATTCAATACTTAGTAAATTGGGTCCAGTTCCAAATATAGTTTTTCGTAGAGGCTACAACCTCAAGAATTTACTTGAAAGCGGTGGCCATCAGATTAATACACATAGAATGCAGGGATGACCATGTGTGAATCTTGTAGGATGTGTAGATTCGTAGAAGTTGGTAATACATTTGGTATCAGTGGCCATAAGTTTGAAATCAAATACAAACTCAATTGTAATTCTAGACTCGTTGTATATATAGCAAGGTGTGTATGCTGCCCCACATTCTACGTGGGGAAGACTGTCATAGATTGCAAGATAGGGTTTATGAACACACCTATGCTATTTCTGTCAATAAGATGGACAATCCATTGGCCAGACATGTCGCCAACAATATGGGTCACAAATTCTTGTTCAAGGCTATAGATCAAATTCAAACTAATATGAGAGGGGGCCCATTGAATTTACTCCTAGAAGAACATGAACTGGCATGGCAAATCTGACTAAATGCATTTGTAGCCCCAGGACTGAATGATACTTGCAATATTGCTTGCTTACTGAAATTAAGAAGCTTGAAACGGTAACCGGTTAAGCTTGTGAGTATATTTACATCTACATGTATATGTGTATGAATAATTGCTAGTAGAGTGAATTTTAGTTTGGCTTGTACATTGTTTCTTGACCTCAATGTTTCATTTGTTTAAGTAATAATATTTAACCTTGATACATTTTATCTGATGAGACCCTTGGTCTAGTTTTTTGGCAAATTTGTAACTAGTTTATTATGCATCTATGAACAAGGTGTGTTTTTTAGTGAAGTTCCTTTTTAAAAAAAATCTATCAGAGAGAGGTGTGTCTATCATGTGATACGATTCAATTATTTAAATACTGTTCTTTGAAATTTTGTATGTGTTTCTGAAGAAGTTGCTATATTTTGGCAGTGAAAAGCGCTTAAAATTAAATGGTTCTTGGTTTTACTTTTATCAGATTCCTGATATATTGGTTGTGTTGGGACATTGTGCTGCTGACTCAGTTTTGTTATCTTTAGTTGTTTATCTTTTCCCAAGTTTTATTAGTAAATATTATCTACCTTATATGCCTTTAAGCTGAGAATGTGGCTGCATGAATGTTTGTTCTATTGGGCTGTTAAGCTGTTTGAGATGATGTCATTTGCATATAGTTATTCTATCCCCATTCATGTTTGTCTGAAGAAGCAGTATGGTATTACCGTGAAAGCACTAACTTTTTTTCTCTGCAATAAAGTTTTTTGGTATGATTACTTGCTGGTTCATCAAGTTTTTGGATTTAGCTGCATATTGAGCTGTCTTCTGCCTGCTTTGGGGAATTTTACAGATAAATATCCATACATATATATATATATATATATATATATATATGTGTGTGTGTGTGTGTGTGTGTGTGTGTGTGTGTGTGTGTGTGTGTTTGTGCAGGAGGAAGGTTTTAGGCCCTTAGGTGGTGAGTGAGTGTGCTACGCATTGTATATTAGTCAATGCGAGGGCAAATTTAGCATGCCTACTTCTGCATACACCCACAGCAAATGTTGGTTCCCCCTCTGACTCCTCACCTGTGTGTGGCTGTGGTGACCTTGCCAATGGTGGCAGAATGTGTGCCCCTTCCCCTTGTTGATCCTGCTGAAGCTGTTTTCTGAGGATAATGTTGTGTAGCATGGCACATACAGTGAATATTTCAGTTTGTGTATCTGTATTGTTCTGCAGGGCTCCCCCAGATATATCTAGGTACCATTTATATTTATGTAGAACCTTCTCTGTTCCCCAGGTGGTGCCTTCATTTCTACATGTGTGCAATCTATGGTGCTCAGTACTTCAGGGTAGTGTGCTACATGGTAGAACTCCTACATATACAGGGAAAATATATGCGGTCACTACCATGTTTGAGCATAGCATTCAGGAATTGATGGCAAATCCTGGATGCTGATGCCTGTGACACCCCCAGCATATCCCCTGTTGGTCTCTGAAAGGTACCTGTAACTAAAATTCTAAGTGCTAATCATACCTTTGTCTCTACTGGGATGGGTTCCCCTCGGTTTGTCCTAGCTCTGAGTTGAGGACGACAGAGGTTGCATTGTTACTGTAGTGTGTCTCTATCCACCCTGTACTGCTCTACAATTTCCATGTCAAGTAGATTGCGATAAGGTAAATGGGGTCTGAAAACTCTTCTTTGGCCTTTGTCTATTAGCAGCAGCAGCAGCAGCAGCAGCAGCATAGACTTCAGTCTGTTGCATATACACAGGAATTAAAGCAAAAGCAGACCCTAACATTGTTTCTGTGTAGACTCCCTTCTGTGGCTATATTCCAATATGTTTTTGAATTTGCAGGGATAACCAGCACTGAGTCTATATGGTTACTTTAGAGCTTGTTGAATAGCTCCTCCATCTTGGATTAGTTGATTAGCATACAATTCAGCTGCTTATGCTATAATTTGCATGCCACGGTGTTTACCTTGTTTGTACAGCTCTGCATGACTCTGCACACCATGTACAGCTGCTTATTGAGTCCAAAAGAGTTCGTTAGCATGTAGGCTTTATTGAATCTGGCTGTATATTAGGTACCCTAGCCTAAGTACCTTCTAATCCCAATTTAGACCCAGCAGTCATTTCTTTATCTAAATCTGCTTCTGACAAACAAGTTATTGCTTCTGACTCCATTACCTCAGATAAAGAAGAGAAGGCAATGGATATGCAGGGCATGAATGTATATGTACCTCGCTGACCTTCTTCAAGAGCAACCTCGATGAGTGGATGGGAAACTACAAATTTGTCCCAGGAGTTCCACTTTTGTCCCTCATTGACAGCGATGACAAGTGCTGACTGAGGTTTCTTTTTTGGAGATAAATTCTTGACTAGGCTTGTAAGAGCCCCATGGCCATTAGCCTAGTAGCCTCCTATGATCCTACAATCATATGCATCTAATATTTTCAGGATTTTTAATTATTTTGAGAATATACCAAAGTTATCCAACCTTCTATCTTCTGAGGTAAAATATCTGTAAATCCTTGTGTGACAGTTGTTTTGTCAGCTGACTACGCATATTTTGAAGTGCACATACGATGCCTCTGACTCTTCCTCCAGAGCGATTGTTTCTGGATCACTTCAAGGATACGTGCTTGGCTTAGGTCTCATAATCTTCCCAAGGAAATACAATCTGAGATCTTGAAAACTCCTTTAGTTAAAGTCTCTCTTTTTTAGCCCTGTGACAGCTGAGGAACTGAAGTGTGAGGAAAAGGGACAAACTGATACAAGAAGTCATTAAACTTTTACAAACCATCTGTTTTATACAAATAGCTTCCCCTCCTCAGACTGCCTTTCCTGACAAACAGTTTTAACAATAATTGGACAATATAGGGGGTGATGAGCAATGGGAAGGAAACTATAAGTAAAAGGGACTCAAAAAATTAAAGACAGCCTTCCCAGTCAGCATGACTTTCTGCCTGTTCTGAATCAACTCCTGGCCTCACAATTTTTTCCATCTCCCTCAAGCTTCAACTGCCCTTTTGGCATTAGATAGCTCTAGACAGTTCATTTCTAAGAGTTATCCAACCAGGGTACTCCTAGCAATGGGAATCCCCAACAATTCCTGGAAATTGTTGCAATATTAGAAATGGTTCTGAAATGGCATGTATTTTACTTGCCCAAAAGCTTGTTCTGGTTCAACTGTCAACTTCACATCCAAGAAAACCTTTTCATTGGTCAGGAGCACTGGTAGCAAAATTAGAAATCAATTTATGATAATAGCTAGCCAGGTGTAAAAATGCCTTAACAAGTTTTTTTTAGTAGTTGTGTTGGGCCATTTTTGTACTATTTCAATTTTCTGAGTCAGCTGGGGGGGAGTTAATAAAGCCTACATGTTTTTTTTTTACTATGTAGGCATCATGCCATGCTGCTTACATGAAAGTAAGCAGGTTTTAGATTAAGTAAGCACTCTTGAGTGGCCCTCATGCACCCGACAACATGAGAAGTTCCGTGGTGTGCAAATCACATCATAAGCATGTGAATCTCATGCAAATGTGTCAGGCAGAGTAAGGCAGTAACCAGATAGGCAGCTCTTCAGACCCCGTGTCAGTGTCTGTAGTGTACATGGAAAAATTCTGTGTACAGGAGTGTAGGCAGACAAAAGGTGCTGTAAAAATTTAGCTATATGGACCGAAATGGCATACCACATACAGATGAGTGAAAGTATTCTCCTGTGTGTCAGAAAAATTAAAGGAAATACATTTATTTCAATTTTTTTAAATAATCTGGGCATGTTTCTGCAGCATGCCACAGCTCAAACATGCTTTATTAAAAAAAAAAAAATTGGAAAAATGTTAATATTATCCTTGCATGGATCATCTACAATGGTACATTGTTGCTGTTGCTAGTGTGGTAGGGCTATGAAGCATGTAGATTCCAGGCTCTGAGCACAGATCCCTATGCAAATGAGGTGGCTACTGAATAGCATAAAGGGTTAATTATGTTTGCATATCTGCTTTGTGTAGGCAGAGAACTATGTTAGTGTTTACAGAGAAGCTAGATGACATCAAGGGAGGGTGTGTCCAATGACTTCTAAGCTTATTTCAGCTAAGCTGTGCCTGTTTGTGTGGTGTGCTGCAGTGCTGAGCACGTGTGTCCCCTAACTTCTAAGCTTTGTTTAGCTATGAGGTGCGTGTTTCCATGTGTTTGTGCAATGCATCACCATGTTGAGTGTGGAAGTCTGAGGGGTGTGTACACTAAGTACTAAGCTTTGTTTATCTACAGGGCATGCATTTGTGTGGCATGCCACAGTGCTGAGTGTACCTAAAAGCCAATAACATATTAATTAGTTCTGACCCCTGTTTAATTTAAACTAGGGCCATTAAATAATGTTAATGATATACTTGGCAGGTGGAATGCATCATAGGTAGCCAATCACACAGACAGCACTTACAGCAGAGCACTATAAAGTATACATACAGCCTACAATCTGATTTTTCCCCCATACTCTGTACCACTGGAGTACAGACCTGGGAATTTTAACTGAGAGAATGCTAGGGGCTGCTGCAGGTTTGCTACATCTGTATGTGCTAGATGCTGACATCAATGCTGCTGTTGCTGCTGACAATAGACCTAGACAGAGAAGGAGAAGAGTGTTCATGCCCAGGGTAATATTCCAGGAGCTACATGAGCTGGAGATTGTAGAGTGCTACAGGGTGGACAGGGACATACTACAAGAACTCATTGATCCTTGCTGCCCTCAACTCAGACCCAGAGCCAACAGTGGGGAACCCATCCCAGTGGAAACAAAGGTATGTGTAGCCCTTGGGGTACTAGCCACAGGTACTTTCCAAAGATCATCTGGGGACATGATGGGGGTCTCACAGGCATCATAATCTGGGATACTCCACCAGTTCCTGGATGCCATGCTACTACATGCCAGTGAACACATTTCTTTTCCCCTCACCCCTGAGGTGAGGGCCATCAATATGCAACACTTCTACCATGTAGCACACTATGAGGTACTGGGTTCCATAGATTGCACTCATGTACACATCAAGTCATCACCCAGTTGATGAGGGTAGAATTTATGTTAACCAAAAGGGGTACCACTCCATCAACTGCCAGGTCGTGTGCAATGCCTTTGAGATTATCATGAATGTGGGTGCTGGCAGCCCTGGCAGTTATCACGACTCCCATATCTGGCTCTCATCACATCTGTACCAGATGTTTGCTAGGGTGGATATCCCACATGGCCATTTACTGGGAGATGCTGGCTACACACTGGAACTGTGGATGATAATACCCATTGGAAATGCACAAACACACATGGAAGAATGCCATAATGAGGCACATGCACAAACTAGAAACATCATAGAGAATGTGCTTGGCCTTCTGAAGTCATGGTTTCAGTGCCATGATTTATCTGGTGGAGCCCTGCAGTACTCTCCAGCCACACGTGCACATATGTTCACAGTATGTGCCATGCTACACAATATGATCCCAAGGAAACAGATGCAGCAGGATCAGCAAAGGGAAAGGATACACAGCCACCCACCAGTACCTAGGTCACCATAGCCACAGTCACAGGAGGACTCAGAGGAGGAACCCCCTGATGATGTCCCTGTAGGCAGACGTAGGCATGCCCAGTATGCCTTGGCTTTAGCTAAAAGACAATGCATAGCACATTCACTGACAGCCTAGGGACCTACAGACTGACACCTCCCCCTCTCGCATACATGTATTAAAATTGTTGATGCCAGGCAACCCACACAACCTGTACCTATCCATGTATTGGCTGTGTACTGCTTGCATCACACAGAGTCAGCCTGAACTACTGTTCTGTCAACTGATGCATTTGCAAGGTAAGTCTCTAACCTACACACTACTTGTAAGGATTACTATAATACGGTATTGTATGTATGGATTTACTGCATTTCTGCAGGAAATATAGTGACCTATGTGGACAGAAGTAACATCCACATGGGACTACAGATACCCAGTCCAATAGTATACATTCCCTAATAATCATTAGGCCTCATGGTTGGAATATTCATTACATCAGTCAAGAGAGATGTTAAGCAGTGGGGTCACATAATATACTGTCTATTCCAACAGATCATGTGCTGTTGTTCCACCACCCGAACACAGCAGTGCTCTCATATAACTGCTTTAACAGCAAGTCAGCAATGGTATATCAGCAGACCAAGCAATCTCAGGGCTGTAACATAGAACTCAATCACACATTGTATGTCACATATAACATAGGAATAACAACGTACATATTTATGCTGTTGATTGTGTGATGAATGACTCCTTTCTGTCTGGCAGCCTGTGTGGCTCTGTGGACTAGGGAAGTTAGCATGGGTGATGGTGTTGATGGTTCTAGTCTGGAAGTAGTTACATCTTTTGCATGTGAGACATTATTATGTTGGCATTTTCACAGACTGCCATTCTGTGTGTGGTGTAACATTATGAACCTCAGTCACATATTAAGTACAGCAGACAGCTGGGGAATGTTGTGGACATTTTGACTGAAGTGCAGTACTGCAGAAACACGGACAGATGTAATTGTCTGCAACACACAAAATCCCAGACTGGAGTACAGGTAGGTGTTGGCTGGAGTCACTTTATAAATATTGACAGTTCCACTTGGCATGCCCATACACTTAGTTAAAATGAGCGAAATTCTGTTGCCCCTTCATCAAAATGATATATGCAGACATATACGTATACATATCCATCTATCACTCTCTCTCACATACATAATATATATATATATATATATATATATATATATATACATATATATATATATATATATATATATATATATATATATATATACATATATACATATATATATATATATATATAGTGTCAAATATATACCGATATATATATATATATATATATATATATATATATATATAGCTTTATATATATTAAAATGGTACATAGACTTTCCCAATATATCTATATAACACATACACATATCATACAGGTCTATCTCACATTGTCGAATTGGGAAAATAGCGAACGGCTATAATATCAAAAATGCCATTCATGAAAATGTGTTTTGTGGGGTCGCGGTACAGTGGGGATTGGAATATTTGCCCTTTCCTTACTGTAGTGTGATCTTGGAGTTGGTTTATATAAAACGGCTTTGATGAATGATGTTTTCGATATTGTAGCCGCTCGCTATTTTCTCGATTCAACAATGTGATGTAGACCCGTATCATACATACATCATACACACGCAGGTACATTTATACATACATTCCTGTTATATACATAAATATGTGTGCAGATGTCTATATTGTGCTACATACCCTAATAATGGTGAGTAAATCTGCATTATCACACATCCATATTGTTGCTCAAAGGATTTAAACTAAGGGTGCAACAGTACATAATCCACTTACTTACAGAAACCTGTGCCTGTTGGATGTCACCACGTCAGACCTCTCAACCAATCGGGGACAAATTTCAACAGAATCAGGGACAAGTCAAAAAATAATCAGGGACAATCAGGGACACTTTTAAAATATTAGTGCTATTAACTTGAAACATTGACAGAATCAGAGCATATGAATTAATACACATTTTCTGAAGTAAAAGAAGTCTATAACTCTTAATTATTGCCATTATTCATTAAGTGTAATTCACCACCTTTCCTCCAAACGTCACTAGTTTTAGGAGGGATTAAGAGGGGCAGAGCTAAAATTTGAGTCAAAATCAGGGACGTCCCTGAAAATCAGGGACGGTTGAGAGGTATGCGACCACGTAGACAGACACAGGTGAGCAGGTGGTATAATGTATAATGTTGTCAATGTATGCATGGACAGGGCACTTTGTTCCTGCTCACAGTTTTGCTTGCCTAAGTGCAAACAGCCACATATGGCCATACCAGACCTCTCAAATGATTGGGGACAAATATCAACTTAATCATGGACAAGTCAAGACAACATCAGGGACAATCAGGCACACTTTTAAAATATTAGTGCTATTAACTTGAAACATTGACAGACTCAGAGCATATGAATTAATACACATTTTCTGAAGTAAAAGAAGTTTATAATTCTTAGTTTTTGTCATTGTTCATTAAGTGTAATTCACCACCTTTCCTCCAAAAGTCACTAGTTTTAGGAGGGATTAAAAGGGACAGAGTTAGAATTTGAGTCAAAATCAGGGACGTCCTTGGAAATCAGGGACAGTTGAGAAGTATGGGCCATACTAGTAACAGTACACACATAGCTAGGAAAATAATAGTGATCTCACTGCTAGGATACAAAAATGCAGATAATAGCATGAAGCAATATCACTCTGCAGGCCACAGATGCTGTTCAATGCAAGCCTAGTTTGTGTAATGCACAGGTACTGTGCCTGCAATCACATATACAACAATCTTAACCTGTGGCATGTGCAATACATACTGTGAGCTATTGTCTATAAGACTAAATAGGCAGGGGTTCTGATCTCACTTCAGGGCACTTAGTGTGAGTGTGGGTGTGGCTGTATACCCCAATGTATTTTCATTGACATGCCCTTATGGGCTATCAACCTGTAATAGTTATGCACATTTTGTCCCAGTAACTTGCTGTTGGGTTCCAAATTGCCCTCTTCTACAAGGTCTGATGATGTCATCCACCTTAAGACTACCAGCTGAGAGTGTAGTATCAGACTTAAGCCATGGTGTGTGCAATAACTACTATAAGCTATAGTGTGTAAAACAAGAGAGATAGGGGTTCTAATGTCACTCCAGACTATTTGGTGTGTATGTATGTCTATATGGCATAAATATGACCACCTTGTTAACTTAGAAATTGGTAGGGTTTTGCAATATTTTATTTGTAGCATGTGATGTGGCCCCCCCAAAGGACTACCCACAACAAGGCCTGCTGATGTCATCAAACATATTATGTCCTAAACTGACAGTACTAGCAGACAAGAGGTATCTTGCGGGCATCACTTACTGTGATCTGTAGTATGTACCATTACATAGGTAAGTGTCCTCATCTACATACAGCCTACTTGCACTATGTGCATACCTTGGTGTGTCCTGTATGCAGAGATTGGAAGTGGTGCTAGCCTCAATGTAGCCATGTGTGTGTGTGAGCCTCTTAGGGAATTTTACATTATGTTATGAAACCATAGGATGTTTGAACTTTACTAACATAATGGCCATACAGCCCTCACAATCATGACCCCACCAATCATACAGATGGCATCTGCTTAGATGCACTGAGGTGCTCTGTGTGCCATTAGGCAGAGTTCTGCTTCAAAGGTGTGTTTATGTCTGTTAGACAAATCCCTCCCACAAGCATGTAGTACTAACACCACTTACGAGGTCAATGTCCTTACAGTGAGTTATCCATCTACTATATCTCCTAAAGATAGGCAACATATGCAATCAAGCAGGGTCACACATTGCTCCATATGCTAGGTGAAGATCACCTTTGAGTACACATGAGTATGAGCCCAGGTGACAATGACACTGATTGCAGATTATCCCCATTGAACACATACCGAAGACGTGAAATGTGCTTGTGAGGGACCATACTGTTGTGTGCAACTGACAGTACTGCTTGGAAAGGTGCATCAACAAATGGCCATTGTGCTCAGAAATTGGCATGGTGAGGGAAGAGTACTTGGAAGTTATGAGTATGCCACTTACAGGTGACTGTGGCCTCAGCTCTGCCATATGATTCCTGCCATACCACTGTAGAGACATGGTGATCTGAGGCACATTAGGTGCAAACCTGTATGGCCAGGTCTGTGTTCCCAGTTCTTTCACCCCTGAATATGTACATCACATGATGTGACTGATGTGCTACTTACCAGGTACATAGGTCTAACTGATGGAAATGATATTAGACATATATTTGCATGAAGTTTATGTCCATTAGTATTGTCAACAGGCATGTGTTCACAAAACCCTCTTGCAAGATACCACAGAGACTCTATCAATGCTCACAATTTAAAGGCATCAGGCAACATTGTTAGCCACAGTCATTCAGTAGTCACATGTATTGTGGTTAAATGGATTCCAAGCAGTAGAAGACCCATGACTGCACCCTGTTGAGCACTGCTAGTTACAGATCAGCTATTGTAGGAGGATATCCGTATGTTGTGTATGTGTGCATCAATTGGCCAGTTAGTGACCCCTACAATGACAATATCATGGATGCCTAAAAGGGTGCTTTGTAAATGGCGTCTGAGTAAGGGATATAGCCAGATGGCTTGGCTAAGTCTAGGGGGTTGTACACCCTGATGTACCCATACCCAAGTCCTTGGTGACTGCCTCAAAAATGTCCACCAAGTGTAACAGTCATGCTTCCCCTGCCACAAATCCAAACTGTGTACAGGCGACTGTGTGTAGATTGCATATATGTGTGCTGATCAGCTCCATAATAATTGCCCCTACAGGCATACAGATATGGATACTTAGAGAAGGAGGTGTATAGTTATGTTGGTCACTGGATACACCACCTCTGTGCAAGGGTATAACAGTTCCCATTGTCCACTCAGCTGGCATGCAGCCAGTGGTGTCAGTATGATTGCAAGGGTTTCCCAATGATGTTAGTAACCCTTGTCCGATCACATGTGGGATGTATCCTGGAATGTTAACATGTCCAATAGATGCTGTGTATCTTCCAATGAGAGGCCAGTTATGAACTGTTCTGTAAATACGGAAGTTACTGGACAGGTTGTAGGAATGTCATGCATCACATGTGGTGGGGACAGGAGAGTGTAGTTGATGCAGGCAGCGTGGGAGTACAGGTTAGGTATGAGTACAGACCCATCATATGTGGCATCATGACAAATGAGGTCAATGACAATCTTGGCCTGTCCTTTGAGGTCACACATGTGACTACACTGTATGTTGTAGTTCTGCTTTGTGTGGGTGGCTAATTTTGTCACTTACTGTGTCTACACAATATCACAACAACATTATGTGCTTCTTTTAGCTGAAGAGGTAGTGCCTCCATGTTAGGGGGTACCCTCACTCCAGCTGTCACACAGCTCCATCCACCTGTTATTGTACAGCCTGCTAATGGCAGTTGTCCACCAGTCAGGTTTGCTGAACCATGATTCGCCTGTGTCCCTCCTGTCACATACAGCCAAGTTCATGCAGCTGTAATGCTGCTTACATAATGCTATGCATACTTGTCTGTCCCATCTGAAGGGAGATGTACAGTCACACTATGTCAACCATCCCACAGTTAATAAATGGATTTCTTAATATACATGTCTGTATTGCTGCAAAGGAGGTACATGCTGGTAGTTTCTAAGGAGATTGATCTGTGGCCAGATCCTGCCAGGAAGGACTTCATGTTGGGGGGGGGGGTTGTACCAGTCATCCATATTGGTAAACACATGATGCAATACTTTGGTTCTCCAGAGCACTTCTGCAGGGCATTGTAGGTAAGGAACTTGACCATCCTTTGGGCAAGTAAGTCACAGCATGACTAAGCAACACAGTGTGTTTATATTACACTTCCCTAACATGTTTGTGCTCCATACAGACACCTTGCATGACTTCTTGCAACATGCTGGAAGTAACTGCAATACTTACTTGCACAGAGGACAAGTAACATGTAGTGTCAAGTGGTATCCCCAGATCTCTGAATCATGTCACCTGAAATGTCATGATAGGAGTTAGCATGGATATGAGCACTAACTGTCGTACACCTGACACTGGACCAAACACTGTTACTTTTGCTCAAGGCCAGATCATGCCTAACGACTATAACCGGCGGAGCCCATTGTCTGTTACACTATGCAATGGATGTAGGACATATGTCTCACTCCACCAACCATGGCCTGACAAGGTGTATGACAATATTAGGCCAACAGGCCTTGCTGGAAACTACATATATCATGTACAAAGTGTTATGTCAGCTGGTAGATAGGCAAGTGTCTGACATTCATAGTCTGGGAATATAGCATTGGGAGACCTACGCTGCAATGATACCACTCACTAATGGAGTTCACCATCCTCCATTACTAGTGTACCCTATCTACCTATTCCCTCTCTGTAGTCACAGCCACTGTCAGTGACCTCTGACTGAGTACATTAGCAGGTGATTGCATATTAGGAGCTGTCACAGAATCCCACAGAGAACCATCAGTTATCCAGGATGGCCTAAGACACAGTCAGTTCTTCTCTGAGCCATTGGCAAAGACTAAAAGCCAACAACTGCGCAATACCATCCTGTGGGAAATCATCCACCCCTGCAAAATATTGTAGTGTCCACACACCACACACAGTTGAGCCATTACACATGGAGTTATGGACAGTAATGTAGCCTTTGACTTTCACTGGTCAGTAAGATGTGGGGAAGCATTCACTGTTGTACAACCTATACCAACAGATTTGGGATGTAAATCGCAGACTGTCACTGCTATAATGAATGTGGCAGTCATCACACCTGTCATTGTGTGCAATGGCATCCTTGCTACGTCACTATACAGGCATATTGTACAACTGTAGCAACCACACAGATTCCATGGTACACTGATACACAGTGTAGATAACATGTCATATGGAGTCTGTTTCACAATCATACATGTGTAGTCTGTCTCCTAAATGCTTTGGAGGGGATGTGTATGGCTCCATACAGGGAGGTGTCAGATCCCACTGTGTACCAACCGCATATCCATTACAGGACTAACACATGTCTCACCTGTTCTACATGCCTACAACATCACTGTGGTATACATAGTACATGCTGATGAGACAGGTATGTAAGACAGACAGAACACCCTACATGAAACAGGTCCCCCCATGCATGTGAAGTACACATCTGCTGTGACACACATCATGTGCAGGTTACACGATGAGATGCAGAACATGACGATCATAACTGGTGTCGGGCAACTATCTGTACTGGATGGAGCACATTTGTAGATGGGTCATCTCCATCACCACAGCTTGTAGATGTGTTAGTTCCAAAAACGCTGATGACACTTATCAAGGGTAGCAGACCTTTTCACAGATTAGGGATGCATGAGTTCATTGAATGCTGCCATTGTCCTTGTTAGAGTGTTATACACATATGAGCCTATGGAGCCATGCACTATAGTATTGTACTTTGCTGAATACATATTTCTGCTGTGCTGACATGCCATCCTGTGCTGCTTTATTGCCACTGTGTATCCATAGGTTATCCCAACAAACTCCTGAAACAGAAATATAAACAGGTCTGTGACACACCTGTCATTGTGTAACTATACAGCTATTACAACATCATATAACATAAGGTACACAAAAGTATGTGGCATACTTATGACAAATGCCAACATAATGTATTTGTTGGTAACCACTACAAGTGGCATGGCAAAACAACACTGCATTACAATAGTACATGTTAACTAATATAGTCACCCTGTGCATCAGACACATAGCTTCATTTATCTGCATTGATGGCGAGGATGACAGGGATGTAGCACAGGTAACATCACTTGCACACAGTGTTGTGTGGAGATGCAGGAGGCCTAGCCTGACCCAATTGGTTGATAGCATATGTGTGAGTCAGGAAGGGAAGCAGGTAAGATGGACCATGGAAAGGTGCTGTGTGTGTATTTTTAGGTGACCTGCATTTGACAGTGGTGTGCGAGTGTGTGCATATACACAGTCAAGCTCAGTGCTAGCCCTACATGTGTGTATGTTGGACAGCTTTGGACTGTACATGGTAGAGCTGACAGTTCATCATCTCCTACCCTGAACACAGGAATTGGATCTGCCAGGTGTTACACTGGCACCTCCATGCCCAAGGTCAGAAGTGGTGCTAGTACCTGATGGTGACTGCTGTCTGCTAGGACCATGTCCCGAACAGGAGTGCCCAGGACCAAAAGCCCATGGCCTGCCACATCATGGTGGGGACAGCACAGTCCCCTCTGTAGTGCTGGATGTACTGCCATGAAGGGAAGCATGACTGTGCAAGGCCATGTGGAATCTCAGCACATGGGGTTGCTGATCTACATCCACAAGTCCAATGCTCAACTCCAACCACACGTTCCAGCATAGACAATGTGCAGTCGAAAACAGACACTGTCTCAGCCCACCATCTGTCCACTGCATCAGTAAAGCAATCCAGGGTGTCCCCAATGTGGTGGAGGCAGTCATGGATGTCAGACTGTGCTGCATCCATAACTTTAAGCATATGTCTGGTATTCTATTCAGAATGTTCCTGTCCCACTACAATGGCCTGAAACAAGTGCCGAGTGATCTGTGATGTGACACCTGCAACAGGTGGGGACAGACAGCAGGCCTCCTACAAGCACCCCTGTCAATCCACCTGTATGGGAACTTACCAGTTCTTTGGATATGGACAGTGTCTACACTCACTGGAGGTATAGCTGCCATACTTTCCTGACCAATGCCCCCACCATCTGACTGTCCAATATCTGTGGCCTCCAGAGACTGGCTATGTATGGGCATACTAAGCAACAACACAGACCAAATAAGCAAAATAAATAAAATAACGGCTCCGGTGCACAAATGAATAATCCACAAAGCTTTAATCCAAATGAAAGTGAAGCACCTTTCGTCTACCCTGCCAGTTTGGTAGACTTCATCAGACAAATCAGCACAGAATGCTACATGTTAGCGCCACCTACAGGTGAGTGTTATGCTCCTGCCACATGTCCTTGTGGGGGTTGAGGAAGGGCTGCGGAGGGCAGGACAGCGTTTAGAGTCATTTCCCACCGTCATACATTCTGTGCTGATTTGTCTGATGAAGTCTACCAAACTGGCAGGGTAGATGAAAAGCGCTTCACTTTCATTTGGAATAAAGCTTTGTGGATTATTCATTTGTGCACCGGAGCCGTTATTTTATGTATGGGCATACTGACTGTATTTGGTGACAATGATGGCAGAAGAGGGATCTCAACCTCTGGGACAGATTCAGCCCCCAAAACCCCCACTTGTGACACACTGTGGCTACCATGATCATCAGAGTCTGAGGAGACACTGACATCAGGTTGTGTAGGGGACAGACGCCAACCCCTGGGTCACCTGTAATAAGAAAGAAAAAAGCAGTACATTAATACCTGCACTATTATGCTCTGCAGTACTATGTTGTGATATATGCAAGTATACACTGTCATCACTATGACAGACCTGTTGAAAACTGAACCTCATATATTAGGACATGAGGACAGTACTCTTCCCACTAACAGCTGTAGTTATTTGAAAATAACATCTCATTTCACTGCAGTCTCATCAACAACAGTAAGGCACACTGTTGACATTTGTGTAGACTCTGCACAGTTGAAACATCTGACTCTCTGTAGTGTCCTGAGAATACCATCACATCTATCAGTGTGGTCACACATAGAAGGCATAGGTATTAGTCTAACGTGTACAGTTAGAATATATCTGTGCAGATGGCAATCATACCAACAGTACAGCAATGCAGGCAGCAGGTATGGGATGACAGTCTAGGGAATACACTGATGTAAACCTACATCTATAACAAAACAGCATCATGCTTATCAAGAGCAGGACCACCGCTTGGCCAATACCTGATGGACCTGTGAAAAGTTGAGGTACCACTGCATGTTCCACCACCACAAGGTAATATATCCATATAGCTCATGTTTACAGTAGATACTGTGTTAATTGTTATATTGGTCAAAATCTGAGCATGACAGTCAAACTGTAGTGAAACCCTTCTCTCCCCCAAACAGACCTAGCACCCATATAAGACTATGTACATCCTGACACACACTGAATGCTACAGTATTGCAATGCTGATAAAACTAAGCTTACCTGCAAACTCCTCTGCTGTGAACAATATGGCACCCACATCCACAATGTAGGGTGTGATGGATGCCTGGGAACTGCCATGTGTTCCTAGATTTGCCAGGAAGTCCTCAGGAAGTCCTCAGTTCCTGAGAGTGGTTGTTCCACTGCAGGCTCTCCACCGGTGGTGCCATGATCCCTGGCTACATCTGCTGCTCTTCTGCGTGCAGCATTGATCATGTCCATTGCATGGTGTTGAACCTCCTCATATGCCTGCTCTGAGGGCCAGAGGCATTGACATCATGGACAAGTTCAGCCCACAATGCTTCCCACTGTTCCCTGTTGTGCCTCCCCCTGGACAGTAGGGGTTCCTGGTGTTGACGGAAGCCTTCCAGTATTAACTCATTCTCTGCATCTGTGAAAGCTGCATGGCATCTTCTATACATTTTCCCTGAAAGACAATGTGGAAACAGATGTCAGGATCACATACATGGAAGTACACTATGTAGAGATACATCAAGGACAAAATGGCTGGCAATGTCCACTACTTGATCATGCATGTCATATTCCACAATATGCAAATGTACTAAATATGTGGATACAACTAGGATACTAGCAACAGTCAGGTATTCCCATGTGTGCCATGACAGATACTGCTGTGTGTTCGCACAGCCGATACTGGAGTCTATTGTAGTGTGTCCCAAGTGGCAACCCCCCTGATAAGATGTCAAACCAACTGTGCCAAACAAATAGCAGTGTAATATTACAGCCACTCTAAAGGTAGAGTTCCACGGGCCCAGTGTGCCGCATTGATAATATATATTCCATCATTGATGTCTTGCACATCCTCTGTATGTGTAACAAATCTGGAGAACATTAACATGTCATTAGCACAGTTCTAAGAAAGGCTTAATGCTGTAATCGCTATTCCACATAAGTATAGTAAGACATCTGCATCCTGATGTAAACAAGATGGTTACACACCTGATGGAGTGCAGTACTCATCCGCTGATATGTGCTGATAGCTAATACTTTGCATATGCATGGTCTGTGTGAGGAAAGTCTCATACAGAATGGTTCCCCTTAGCCAGTTGCTTGCCTTTTTAACATGCTTCTCATCAGCAGGTGATTGCCTCTTGACCTGTCTGTGGTTCTGAAATGCTAATTTCAGCCAACAAAGCTGATTTGCACTATCATCAGCCAATTGTATGTAACCACAATGCAATATATAAGGCCTTCATGTAGATTAGGGGCCCTTTCTAATATGCTGTGCTGGACATTATTGGGGTGAGGTGACCATTTCATTGGAAGGGGTAGGTCTGTAGCAGCAATGTTTACATAGAGATGGGTGTGTTACAGGCTGCAGCTCCTGCTGCTGTAGGTAATAAGCACAGGCAGAGAGTGTGAACACTTTGAGGGCAAACAAGCTTTAGGAATAACTGTGGGAACTGTGTCAGCCTTATTATAGAGGCACAGCCTGAGTGAGGCTACCCTTTCCAGTCCAATTAAGGCATGTGCTTAAGTTAAGTATGTTAGGCAATGCTATCACTAACAGAGTACTAGGCCTTATGTTTGCTGTGTCTTTGAGCAATATGGGGGATAAATATAACAATATGTCTACCATTTGGGTGACTGCCAGGCCATGTGTTACAGTCTGGTGGTAATTTGGAGCATGTACGAGGGCAGTCCTTGTTACAAGCAGGTACTTTAAATGTATATGTTAAGTGTGCAGCTGTGCTAATCAGCACTGTGAGTTTGAAAGGAGTATGTGGTGCACTCTGATATTACTGGTCGTCATTTACAGTACCTGAGATTAATTTCTTTGTGAATGCATACTGATGCATGATGTGACACTTTATGCACTTATACTTTTGCTATAGGGATATGTGAAGTGTGTTTCTATCTGCATGCCTGTGTCTTCCATCAGTGAAATTCAGACATTTCATTTGATATGCATTGTGTGGATAAACAGTATATGACTCATTATTTGCTGGCTTCATAATACTATAATTCCACTGCTACACACCACTGGGTTTGAACTCAGGAATCTGTGTGGCAAAATGTACTCTTTACAAGGCATTTAAAAGACTAAGCTACTGAGTCACTGCTACTGCAAGTGTATTTGCAAGATATATGTGCACAGATACAGGCTGTGACAAACATTTTCTACATCCATCAGTATGTGCATTGCTTTATATGGATGTATTTCTGCACCAGGGTCCCAGTTGAGCATGTATTTCACCATTAATGCCTTACTAGGTGTCTTTCTACATGTTGCTAATAAAAGAGCACATTTACCTGCTATCATAGGCCTCATTTACACCCATTATTATGACTTTGACTGTCTAGTGGTATACTATTGAATGCGAGTCCAAGGCACATTCCCATTTTCTCCATTACTTTTTAATCAAGTTTGTGAGGCACAGCGCAGCTCGCAGGTCTGCTGAAATACGCTTAATGACTATAACTGACAATTACTATGTTTTGTTTAAACCAGCTGTTTTAATTAAGAGTTGTCTGGTGTGGCAGGTTAATGCCATGGTCTGCAGGTGTGATGGTCTTGGGTTCAAAATATGGGACAGGTGTTTATTTTGTAAGTGTGTATTAGAATTGTAAAAACACATATAGTCAATATAGCTCTATTTAGCTGAGTTGAGCCACGTCACACAGCATAATTCTAAAAAATATAAAGAAAAGAAAAATGGGGAGATAGGGAAGTGGTGAAATGGAGTGCAAGCAGGGGGAAAACATAGTGAAATGCAGGTAGGGAAGTGCAGGAAGGGTGTAGGAAAGAACCATAGCTATCCATTTCTTGTACAGCAATAACTGTGCCCTTTGACAAAATTTGTACATGACTTTGAACTCTCACCCCCAGAGAGTAGGGTGAGGACAACATAATTGCATTGTCATGCCAATTGAACTAAATTATGTGTGTCCAGTGGGCATGTGTGCAAAATGGAGAGCTATGTATGGAAAGATATTTTTGGGGGACAGGTGCCCATTTTTTTTATTGTGAGAGTGGAATGTTGGGAAAGGGACATAAGTATGTGTGGAGGAGATAATTGGATAGGTGAGGATAAATTTGCAGACAGATAAGACAGCAGACAGGAGTGGTATGTGACACATGGGGTGGTGAACACCTTGAATAGGGAGAGTGTTGTGGAATCTAAGTCCCATGTACCTCCACAAGGCAGCAACATGACTCACATCCCCATCCATGGGACTATCAGCACTGCTCCGTCACTGCACCGGGGGTGGCTGAGGTGGAGGCTGGACAAAACCACTGTAGACTATCCTGCGCACAAAAACTGGCAGCTCAGCCCAGGTGACAACTCCCCCTCCACCACCACTCCCAGAGGATGGCCTGTCCCCATCCCATGGGGCAGTACTACCCAATGCCACAGGTAGTGCAAGGGCAGCAGAGGGTCACCACTGATCTGGGTCCCAATGGACCCAGTGCCATGGCCTGAGGAGGCAAGGTAGGCAGATCAACCGGAACTGGCCTACCTTGACGTGCTGTGGCAAATGTGATATAGCAATAAGTTAAGGTTAGTAATAACCAAACCATTGTTAGTATTAACAGAATGGGACATCATATTTATTAATCGAAATGCATATTAATATATATTATGTGTAACACAACATTAAGTAACATAACAGTCAGTATATACATTTTGAATTGGAAACAACAAAGTACAATCCAAAAGACTTGTCAACGAGTAGACCAAAGAAGAACCAGACTCCAAACTTAGCGTTTTCATCTGCTTTAATAAAATACGAACTTCTTCAGAAATACTTACAATGCCTCTGCATCACCCATTTTATACAATAGTTAAACAAACCACATGACCAAAAGAGTTCAATAACATTGCAAATAAATAAATAAATAAACTTTCACATGTTTAAATGCCTCTTATAGAAACGTTAATAAACATATAAAAAATCTATAAAAAATGTTACAATCGAGTTATATAACTCTAAAATCAAATGCCCTCAAAGCCTTTGCATCTGTAAAAACACACTTAATACTAATGCTCTCAGTGAGCCCAGGAAAAAGGTCAGCATTCAAAAAAATCTACCATTTGTTTTCTTCACATTCTAAAACAGTTTTTTAATCACCACTAAACTGATCAGGAACCACTGTGTCCATAATAAAAAACGAGAACTTTTTAAAGTTCACACACATCACAGCATGTCTGGCTAAAGCATTAGTAAAATGATAGCAAGAACATATTCATAGGCTCTCCTGCTTAAAGTTCTAATGTTCTTTCCTACGTAAAAACATATACAGTAATTACAAAGAGCTGCATACACTGCATAAGTTGAATCACAAATGTAACGTCCCTTAGACCAAATGACTTTATGAAGGTGTTTCAATTCTATAGAACAAGAATTAGCGAAATATCTACACTGTCAACAGTGTCCACAAGCATAAGTGCCAAAAGAATGAGAATGTCTTGCAGTGTTGTTAAACCTATCATTTTCTAAAATGGTTTTTAAACATGTCACATTTTTATAAGTGAACAGTGGTTTGTCCCCTAAGACCTTAGCTAAATCCGAGTTACCCAAAATAACCTTCAAATTCTCAGTCAAGATGTGTCTAATAGCAACCATGTCATTAATGATAGGAATTGGAAAGGCTAGTCTGTAGTTGTCATGTCTGACTTCAAAAGATCTATCAGAAATAACTCCACGCACATTAAATAAAATGGACCTAGCTGTACTATCACGTAATTTGATAACCTCATCAAAAATTCTCTTTAACTAAGAGGAATCATAACCTCTCAGAGCAAAGAATTGTAAAAGTTTGTCCAGCTCGACCATATAAACCTCTTGGTCACTGGTTAAGCAACTCAATTGAATTAGCTGTCCTTTAATTACACCCTTTTGCATGTGGTGTGGGTGTAAACTGTCCCTGTGTAAATACTGACTGACAAAGGTTGCCTTTCTAAAGATTCTACTAGAAAAAACTGAATTGAGTTTGTCAAATTCCAGGTATACATCAAGAAAGTCAATACTCTCTCCAAGGCCATTCAAAGTAAATTTAAGAAAGTTGGTGGTTTTGTTTAAATCAGAAAACAAAAGACACAAATGTGTCTAAATCCCCCTTCCAAAAACAACCATAAGGTCAACCAAACAGTTTAACAAAATATGTTAATATTTAATCATAATAAAGCATAAGAATAAATCACATTTTATCAAAATATAAACAAAATATGTTAATATTAAATCATAATAATAAATAACAATAATAATTAAATGAACATAAGGGGTGGGGAGAGAGAAAGAGAAACATTCCATTACTGACAATGCAGATTATATCCCTGAAAACACTGATAATAAATACTCTGCACATGTGTAGTGTCAATTTTGAGTACAGTGACTGCAGTTCTCCTATAGCTGATGTAGCACATACATACCTCGTAAGCTGTTAGCATGGGTTAGTAGGGGCCAAGCAATAACAAATGCAGGTACACAACTACACAGAACAGTTTCATATAATGTGGACGTATATAACTACCAAGGTGTTCTGTAAGAAGATTTGGTAATACATTGAATTCCAGGTAATAATTTTTCTGGTAATCCTGTGACAGACGGATTAGGCAGCTTTAATTACATTAGGAGAAATCATGACACTTGAGAGGCATGTTTGTGTGCAGTACATAAACTAGACAGCCACGATGCCTTAGTTGGGAGGCATGGGAATAGAACCCAATAGTTGTGACTGCAAGGGACATTTGCAAATAATGTAGCAACTGATTGCGGCAACTTAGTACAGACATACAAGGAATACAGCCATACTGTTTTTAAGACAGATTTATTAAGGAATCAACAATGCTGATTAACACTTTATTGGTATTGCTGATAAGTGTCTGTGAAATCTAAACATAATATCTGCTCATGACATGGGCTACCTCAACCATATACCTTTTGGTATAAAAATGAGGGCATTATGTGACTGATATTGGCCTGGAGACAACCTTGTACCATACTATGAGTTGAACAATACATGTTACAGGACATTCATTTTGCATTCTAGAACTATTATAGTGTTATACTTGACTGCAGTGACAGTAGAACACACATGCATGGAATACAGCCATACTGCATATATTAAGACAGATTTAGTGATGAATCAACAACGCTGCTTAATACTTTACTATTATTGCTGATAAATGTCTGTAAAGTCCACACATGATATCTGCCCATAGAATGGGATACCTCACCCATACACTTTTATTACCTGGAGTAGGAGGAACAGGCCATTAGTTTTGCATTCTACAGCTATTATAGTGTTACACTTGACTGCAGCAACCATACCATTGACAAGCAATGCATACAGCTCTACTGCAATGGTTGTGACAAAATAATCCTGCTGTACACCATTTTGCTTACTGTTATTGGTATTGGTTATTATTTATTGCAATACAGTTGTTATTGTTCATTTATTGCACTACAGCTCTAATTGCTAATTTATTGCACTACAGTTTTTATTGTGTATACTGCATTGCAGTAAATGCTTTACTCTTTCTTACTTACTGCACTACAGTTAGCATAATAAATCCATACTTACCACACTCGTGGTGCAACCTGGCCAGGTGCCTGGCATGGGACTCAACATTGCAAGTCCTCTCAGCTGCAGCTGTTGGGAGAGAAGCACACCATTATGCATACCAGTTTTGCAGACATTCAGCTTGCATTTTGGTAAAACACTGGAAAACATACTTACATATTTGTGGGGCATGCCCAGCTCTTGTCTCTTGAACCCAGGTGTCCAAGGATCTCCTCTTTCTCTTCTTCAGGTTGTCATAATGGTGATGACACTGCTCTCTAGTGTGGGGGATACCAGTAGCACTGGTAAGATCCCTGGCCAACTGGTCCCAGGCCTCTGCCTTACATTCTGAAGCCTAGAAACTGCCTTGCATCAGCCTGGGTTCATAATTCTTTACCAGAAGCCCAGCAAAGGACCCTGCACACCCTATCTTTGCACTCAAAAGTGTGCACCCTCTCCAACACCATCTGGCATATGAGTAGATAAGCAGACTCCAAAGAATGGTGTAGAATCCCTGCCTATCGGGCCTAATATAGGCTGTTTTCCCACCCTTACACATCATTGACTAGCATTTAAAAAAGTTCCATATTGCTTAGCAGTGCCCAAACCAGCTAAGCAGAGCAAAAACTCACACAACTGAGGTTTTAACAAAGCTTAGTACCATGCAAATAGTAGTAGCTGTTAGCATGTTTAAGCAGTGCTCAGCACAGTGCAGCAGTGCCATATTTCAGACATCTGTTTTTAAAATTAAACATATATACTAAATTAAATTATAGACATCTTATGACTGCTATGGACTCAAACCAAGGACCTACTAAGCATTAGTTTGTAACTCTACTCATTTAGCTACTTGTTTATTATGAAAACTAGTATAAATTCAAATATACTACTGGGCTACCTGTTAGTGTTGCTGAGCACTGCACCGCTCCATGCAAACATGCTTAAACAGACCCAGAAATAAATAATTAATTACATCGAGTTTCTGTTTTTAGATGTCTGGCAGGTGTCAGCTATGTATGTATAAGCGCTGCTTGGCTCTGTGGTGTTCCACGCCATGCAGCACAAATGACCATTAAAAAAAAAGAAATAAATATGTAATTATGATAATTAATTATATCTGGTTTCTATTTTTAGATGTATAGCAGGTGTCAACTGTCTATATGTGAGCACAGCTTGGCATTGCTGCACTCTGCCCTACTCCATGCAAACATACAGAGAGGGAAAAAATTCATAAAAATAAAACATTACATATTTTAAACAATTCACAGCATTTCAACAGTAGCAGGGAGCATTGCAGGGAGCCTCACCTTGTACATAACATCTGACCAGGCATCCACAACCATGGGTAGCCTCTACACTTCTCCCTACACATATTCAATATCCTTGTTCCTATGCTCTCCCTCGGCAGCACTCCATCATTAATATGCATCGCGCACTGCCAAGGGGAAACTGTGGCCATGTACATGGAGACATTCCATGTAGGCTTTACATGGTGCCCACATGGATTTTATTAAATCCTGGGGAGTGTTTTCACTAATGCTGGCCTATTATGTAGCCTAAATATTAGGTTTCTGCCATGCCTGCCCTCTACTTAGTTCAGCTAGCAGTCAATCAAGCCTGATACAAGGAATCTAAGATGGATTTAACTTAAGGGATATGACTTCCTTAGTCTGCAGAAAATATTACTATATCATCCAGGTTGATTGCTGCTTATCTGGTATGGGATCTACAAATTTTGTTCATTAACACCTGAAGTACTACAGGTACTGCATGGAAATCTTAAGGCAGAACTCTGTAATGAAAGAGTCTATTTGGTGTAGACAATGCCATTATTTTTTGCATTTGGGTCTGGTAGAATTTGCCAACAACCTATAGTTAGGACCAAGGTAAACAAAAACTTAGGGCCAGGTTCAAAGCCTACACTAAGTGTACACTAAATGTACACTAAGTGTACACGATATGTATTCAATAAAATTCTTATTGCATTTTTTGTGTTTTCTAGTCACTCAGAAAGATTACACAAAGTATACACGTAGTCTACATTTTGTGGTAAACTTTATGAATCCCTGTCAGTATTTAAAGCTGCTAGAATTTCAGTAGGAAAACTAAAATAAGTCGGAAGAAGGCGTGTGTTATGTCTGTGTTGTCTATTCACTCAGAACAGTGTACACTTAGTGTAGGCTTTATTGAAGCTGGCCCCTTGTCTAGTTTTTTAATCATTTCATCCCACTTGGGGCATAGGATATGAATCAAATTTAGATATGCTATTTAGTTTTCTGAAGTTGTTGTAAAATATTATAGACCAATCAGGCATGGGGAGCAGCAAAATGGGGCTAGTGCACAAACTTTTTGATTCTTTTGTAATTCCAGGTTTGACCATTCTCCATATGATTTGCTTAACTTCTCAATTTTGGGATTCTAATGTTAAGTATGATTTGAAATTACTTTCTCATCGGGCACATTTGCTGTTCTATGCTGGACAAAATTGGTTATGTCAGGCAACTCTGAAAGTAAGCATTTATACCTGAGTGCAAATTCCTTTACTTCTTGTTTCTCTGACATTAATAATGACTCACCTGTTTTGACATCAGGACAAATTGTGGGGTCTTTAATGTCCACCTCAAACATACATAGTAGAGAAACTTTAATTCCCAACAAGGCCTTACAACATTTATTTGTATATTCTGGATTCCTTCTTTCCACCTGTCTCACCCTATAATTTACTTCACTCAGTTAGTCTGAAATTTCAAATCATGCTTACTATGATACTTGTTGCTGCAGTGGGTACTAGCATATTATGTCATCTCCTGGTTGGAATTCTCTGAGAAGAGCATTTTTGTTACATGCTATGCATGGTGTTTCCTGTGTTCTCTCCATATATTCCTTTACTCTAGGCATTACACTTGATAACCTGTCCTGCAGGTCTGTAATAAGTTCTACTGCATTTTTAATTGGGATGTTTTCCTCCTTTCATTTTTCTTTTGCTATATCTAAAGCCTCTGAGATATCTGACATCTAATATTTCAGATGGCATAAATTCAGCCAAGGCTTGCAGTACTTCAATTACAACAAAAGATATGGAAGCATTTGATCCTGATTCCTGCAATCCAGTTCTGCAGCCGTTAATAAACTATGTCTGAGAGTGTTATATGTATGTCCTTATCCATGTCACTTTAAAAACGTGTTAAAATTTATGCATTCTTCTGGACATGAATGGGGTGACTTGGAATTCCTACTCTACAGAAAAAGATTTTTTTTCCTAATGGGTTTTTACATTAACTATTTATAAAGGTACTGTCAAAACAATTAGGATTGAATGTAATACTTTATACTATAAGCAATACATTTGTCTATGAGTGAGAATAAGCTGGCTCAACACTTATTTGTCCTACTTTCCAAAACAGGTTTTAGGTTAGAATTAATCCAAAATGAACATGTACCATGTTATATTTTGTAGAAATATGGAATTTATTATCACATAAGAAATACATTAACTTAATTTTGAGCAGGCATCAGTCAATACAAAAGTACTTGTACAGCAGAAAAGTCATGAAAAAAACATCAAATTACTTACATTAGTTCCTGAAAGAATGATAAAGTATGCAATATACCAATTAGTCAGTGCCCAGACTAAAAAAAAAACAGCTATGAGTCCATGCTTAAGAGTCTTTTGGTCCTCAATGGACACTGTGAAATAGTACTGTATTCTCTATCCACTGTCTCTTTTGGAGATTCACAAAACTGGTAATTCTGTGCACCTTGATGTTGGGTGGTCCTCTCATAGACTAAAGTCCAGTTCAGTTTCAAAGAGTCCTAGTTAATTGTCCCTGTTTGGCACACTCCACTTTCTCTCACTGAGAATGTATCTACGTACCTTTTGGAATTGCCAGTCCCATAACTGGCAAGATGCAATATCAGTCTTTGGTGTCTCTTCCAGGGTATACAGAGCTATAACAGTCCTTCAGCAAAGCTCTCTCATTATCTATCTTCTTGTTAGCTGTCAGAAAACAGTCCAATTGTGATTGGAGCAAGAAAATAAATATCTGAATGTGTGAAATTTGTTGTCTGATCCGATTGTCTATTCTTAAAGTCTGACCCAAAACTCTGACCAAAATGAATGAGTTTCTCCACATTATAAAGCTTTTCAGGGCAGATAGGATTTGGGATTTCTTTGTTCTGCCTCTGCAGTTGACAGAGTCATTTATCTTCCCACACTACATAATTTCTTTAACAACGCATCCAGAAAGAGGACACAATTTCAAATATATACTCTCCTACATCCTGTGAGTTTGTCACTCCTTTCTAAACTCTTGACACCTTAATGTCTGAGAAACAGAATGGTGTATATGTTTATGTATTAAGCTCAGTAGTTTTATAAGCAATGACATTGTTGGTCTGTTCTGGAAACTGATATTCATTTTAGTTATTAGGCATATATTTTGCTCATGGGGCCCTATGTTCCAGTCTCAAGCTGCATGCTTGTTTCTGAAGATTCTTGCCTCTTTACTAGGAAAATAAATCTTAATTGCATGCCTTTTAATGAAGTAGGGACACAGCTTTTAAATGGCATGGCCACATGCCCTCTATTTTCAGTACTTTTGTTACATAATATTATATGATATGCCAGGAAAATAGAAATATTAATAAATAGCAATATATGAAGGCAGAATTAATAAATGCAATGAGGACATAGTAGCAATGGAACTGTCCATGCAATGCTTAATGGCATTAACATCAATAAATATAACAATAACACTAATACTAATGATAATCATGGCTAACAACATTAGTAACCGATACATTTATTTTAATTTTCAATCAAAAGGGTTTTCTTTCTGGAGTATTGAAGCAAAAAATTCTGTGGCATAATCTGTGATAACCAAGATATAAACATGGCTGTTACTTGATTTTACAGTTAAGCCTGCAATGCCCATTGCTGGTCTCTTAATTGGATTTACATGAAAGAAAAGTATCTCAAAGGGATCTTAAACCCTCAGTTTGGTGCTGCGTTTTGACATTCTGGGAAAACTACACAAATATAGAAGTCAAGGGAAATACAAAGCAATTGAGTCTTGTGGCCATTTATACCTTGCTAAATCCATCTTTACAGACTGACTCCTTTTTTAGTGAGGGCCAGGACATTCAACCCAGGTATGCATTTGTGAATACTCAGTGCTTTATTTGCTAATGAAAATTTAGATTCTTGATTCTGATTTTTGTAGGAGTATTTGAAATGTGGAGAAACAAGAGATCCAGAACCACTGAGTCCCTAATGGCATGGAAGGCAATACATAGATATCCATATCTCTCAACTATCCAGATTTTCACAGAATGTTCAGATTTTTGCCTAATATTTTTTTTTTCTGATAAAATTGTTTTCTGGCAAATTATTGAGAGCTGAAGTAAGAAAATAATGGTAGAGATATGAGATTCAGAATTCATATCCTTAAGAAAATCCATGCTAATGTAAAACCTGCTATTCTATCAAATTTCAAAGTTTATAAGAGCAATATTTAAAAATTGTCCCTATTTTTGGACCATTGCTCCCCATTATTTATGATTTTGTCCAGATTTCTTGCTGTTAGAGGTTGAGAGGTATGTAGATTTCCCCTCAGAGGTCTATAAGATTCTAAATAAACGGACAGTGCTTGAAGTGTTTTATGGTAACTCACTATTTTTAAACCAGTGTTTTTCCTATTTAGAAGCCTCTGGGATCTTTCTACTCATTTGATATGTCTAGTGAGGTACATCCCAAAAAAGGCTATTGTATTCAATACTTGTCCTAATTTATGCTGAACATAAGGAGACAATGAGCTTTTTAGATCTGGATGATGTTTCTTTGGCAATCAGTTGTACTAATCAAAAAGGAACATCTGAGTACTGTCACTACATGATGATCAGAGGAGAGAGAATTATTGACCCAAGTGGCAAGGTGTTTAATAGCATTGTCATTGCGGAGTGGGGTGTTGTCTATGTTGTATTTACAAGTGTAGGTTTTTGCTGAAAGGCTTTGTCACCATGGTTAGACAGAGGTTTCGATTCATTGTCTGGAGAGTAGAAAAGAAAACTCCAAAACAAAAAGTCCCAGCACTGAGCTTTATGACACACCACTGATCACCTTCATATTCTCTGATGAGACACCTGCTACTAGCCCCATATAGGTTCTGTCCTTTAGCCAGTCTGCTGTCCATTTCACTTCATAGGGATCTGTTTTTAATGCTTTAAGCCTACTAACTTTGCTAACATTTTCTGTCCTTCCTAACATCATGCAAGTAAAACCTAGATAAAATCCTAGCTTTTGTACTATCCAGTTTAAAATGACCACCCAGATGTGGATAAGTGTTATCATTACTACAGGTATTCTAAGAGGTCTTGGAAATAATAACTTACTCATTATCTGATGTTTGCCTTATACAGCAGTGCATTTCATTTCTTAGTTTTAAGTACAGATATGAACTAGGAATGTTCTGTACTCTTGTTTCCCTACCTACTGTTGTTATATTTTCACAATTAGCCATTTTGAAATTGATGTGGCTTTTCTGGGAACAGCTAAGTGAGCATTATTTCCATCATACTCAGGATTATACTGAAGACTATGACCACTTTTCCAATAAATACAGGTACAACAATTTCCACTTCTAGTTCATCCTCTATAAAAGGTAACACAAAAATAATTGTCTTCCCCCAGTGGTTATGGTAGTTACTTTCTGTATAATTGTCTTCCCCTAGTAGTTCTGGTAGTTACTTTCTGTTCTTCAGTAGTGATCTTTCTTTCACTACCCTTAGAGTCATGCTTCTGTTCCTGACTGTCCCTCTGTTTTGGTGTAGCATAGAGGAGCTTGAGACTCTCTCCAGTTGTCCTTTCTCCTTATCTTCTATAAGACATTAACCTATCTATTCATCAGTTTCTTCACCTATTTCCTTTAGTATATTTTTTTATAATGGGCCATTCTCTATCAATATCCACCCTTATGTTTCTTATTGCTATAATTAATGAAGTCTGCTGTCAAGTCTCTGTATCAGACTTATCTATGTGTCACCCAGAGCCAAATATTAGTTCCTCTTTTGTCTTCCGGTCCTACAACTTTTTTCTACTAGAGCAAAGCATTTCTGACAATATCCCGTTGCACTTCCTTGCCATATTTCCCATAGTTCTTTTAACTAAGGAAAGTCTTCACCTGTTATCATATTATATGTTATGTTAGGTGCTAGAGCTACTGGGCATGACACTTTGAGCAAAAGGGTTTGCTTTTCTACCTATGTTATAAGGCACTCCCTATTGTGTCCATGTACTCAAAGTATTCTAATTACCTCTTTACTAGTAGTTTTATGCTTGCAAACATTTTGTTAACTAACTAATGTAACCATGCTCTCTGAGTGCAACAATCCTTGCAACACTTTTCTTTTAACTGCAATAGTACATATAAAAAGATTTATAACAATACAATGACAGAATGCATATTCTTCACTTGTAATAGTTCAAAGATCAGCATTTTCACTTTCCATGAGCATGCTTGTAGGTACAGCTTTTTGGCCATCATTAGCAGTTTTCACATGCAAAGTACTGTTGTTAATTAACTGTGCTGTATTCTGCCATATACCCTTTTCTAGAACATCTGAAACTAACTATCTCAGCTGGCAACATTTTTCTTATCTGCAAGCATAGGAACATACTTAGGTAAATGCTTGTTATTAGCCCTTGGTAGATGGAAGTCTGACTTAAGATTTGCATGTTAAAGACACTCTGAAATTTCCATACTGCATTTTCAGTTATGAAATGTGAGTGACAGAGCCTCAGGCAGAGCATCAGACCTAGCCAGAATTTCATGTTTCATTTTCATAGGTTCATAGGTAAGTATTAGACTAAATACCATTGCAGGCCATTTTAAGCCCAGCCAATTTCCCAAAGCTGAGAATCAAAGCCTGTAACTTGTGTCTGTGAAATAAATACCTTAACCACTATGCCAACCCCCAACCATAATTTTCACAAACAGCATGTAAGTATTTTATTTATTTGTGTTTTTTAACTAAGGTACAGCACAGATTTCCAAGGACCTTTTTTTTAGACTTAGCTTGGAAACACTGTCTGGTTAAATGAGTTGCTCAGAGTCACAAAATTAGACAATGGAGGCTGAATGAATCAAACCCTTGATGACTGGACCATAGGAAATAGCTCGCAATGATCTCCTTCATCCTCTGCACCATTATTCAGACTTTTCTGATAGTTGTGTGTATCAACATGCTTAAGGACCACATAATCCTTTAGTGAGTCTGTGATCAGGTGTGGGTATAGTACACTGGCTCATTCATCTTGAGGCCAGTTTTCTCTAGTTGCATACCTCTCAAATCCTACCAAATAAGATTCAGGACAAATGTTTTTTTCAGAAGTGTACTGATTTTTGGAAATCACAGAAAGGTGGATGGCTGTGTTAATAGAGAGGATTGTTGTTGCTGAAAGATGAAGTGTTGGTCAGTGGCTGTACTTCTATCCTGAAGGAATATTGTAGAATGGCCGAGGTACCAGATCGTTATTAAAGAACGTTGGTGGAATCTGACTGCTTGGTTTGTTGCTGGATATTGTAGAGGTCCCTACTATCACCCCCCCCCCCCCCAGAGCAAATCCATACACAGGTGCAAGGGGGTTTTATGCTTTTTACAACATAATGCACAGTTTGAGAAATGTTACTAATCCGGGTCCATCTTACAGACAATAAGTATCACTTTAAGATACAGTGTTTTGCTCACAAAGGCTGCATTCCTTTCTGGAACAGGGAAAATAATTCAGACAGAGCTTAACATTTTACACATAACAACCACAGATGTAGCATCTAACAGTACTTGCAGCAATATGAAGTCTTTAGAGCCAGCATTTTCAGTTTTTAAAGGAGGTTTATTTACAAGGACTACACAAAATGGGGAATAATGAAAAACAAATAGTTATTTATGAACATCTTTCCAAGGATAAGTTCAACAATTTCAGTATCCCAGAATATGCAGTGATTTCATCAAAGCTTCATAATAAACAAAACAGTACTTATTACATTTTACATTTTACTTCTTTCCTTCAAGAGAGACTGTACCCTGTGAGTAAGGGTAATTCCACCATTTTCCCAGAACAACTAACTGTTCCTGCTCAGTTTTTCAGATTTCAGGGATAACTTTATAGACTGACTTCTTGTTTCATCTGTAGACTTAAACACCGGAAGTATACCCCTCACTGGTGAGATCAGATCATAAACTAATCTTGCTGGAGGTCCTCATCCCGCCCCCACCTGAAACAAAAAAGACCACAGTGAAAAACTTCTCAAAAGCCGACTTCACACTTCTAAAAACTAGTGTGGTCTCCTTTAAGGCCCCTGAACCAGTGGTAAACATTACTCAAACCACTGAATCACTTACAAATGCCTTCTACCAGCACCTACAGGACTGCATGGATCAGGCTATCCCAAACAAAACTAAGACTCTCTGTACCAAAGGCAAGCGTCCAGTCTGGTGGACCCCAGCCATAAACAAGCTCTACAACAAAAGGAGGAAGCTACTACAAGATAGAGCAAAATCCTTGAAAGGTAAGTCACCTTTGATCATCATAAGTAAAAAACTAAGAGCTCTCATAAAATCATCCAAGGCAAATTTTGAGAGGAAAATCGCCAAGGACTCAAAAGACAATCATAAGGCCTTCTTTAGCTATGTTAGAAACCTAGGAGGGAACTCCCAGATATGCTCAGAATTAGTTCAAAATGATGTGAAAATTACTGAACCTTTACACATTGCCAACATACTGCCTGACAGGTTCAGTGCAAACTCCCCCCCCACCCCCCCAAAAGGAGAGATATCTATACCAGAGGATTGTAGCCCCCCAAACATCTCCAACGCCCAGGTGAGAACTGCTCTCACTAAGGCAAAAAACACAGCATCCATGGGACCGGATGGTGTCCCCGGCTGTGTGCTTCACGAACTCAATGAGGAATTAAACCCACAATTAGGACAGCTGTTTAATCTTAGCCTCACCTCAGGATACGTACCCAAGGAGTGGCACACAGCGACTGTGGTCCCACTTCATAAGGGCGGTGCCTCCACCGACCCTGGAAATTACCACCCCATTAGCTTGACAAGCCTTATCTGCAAAGTCATGGAGAGGATCACAATGGACCTCATAAATAAAGACATAGGGAACTTGCAGACTTTGGATCCAACCCAGTTTGGCTTTGTCAAAGGCAGATCCTGCCTCTTAAACTTGGCTGACTTTTTCGAGACAGTCACCAAGGCCATTGATGAGGGAAAGGCAGTCCATACAGCCTACCTCGACCTGGCAAAGGCCTTCGACACAATACCCCACTCAGGTATCATCGAAAAACTCATCAGCTTGAATGTAAACCCATACATCACAAGATGGGTTGCAAACTGGCTAAGTGACAGAACCCACAGGGTCAGAGTTGCTGGAGCCATGTCAGACTCAAAGCCTGTCACTATTGGTATCCCACAGGGCTCAGTCCTGGGTCCACTCTTGTTCGGCATCTACTTTTCTGAAGTACAAGCAAACACAGGAGGGTTATGGCTGACAAAGTTTGCAGATGACTGCAAACTGGGCGCCATAGTCAAAAACACATCTGACACAGATATCCTTCAGAAGGGCCTCACAGAAACGGATAACTGGTGCCAGAGCCATGGCCTAAAGTTAAACGCCAAAAAATGCATAGTCATACCTTTCGGGAAAAACAAGGTTACCCCTAGCTACCATATAGGTGGCAATCCACTGAGCACAGAAGAAGTCATCAAGGATCTGGGGACCCAGGTTGACAGTAGCCTTCGCTTGACACTCATGTTGCTAAAGTAGTTAGGAAAACCTTCTATATTGCCCACCTGATCATGAAGGGATTCACATCTAGATCAAGGGAGGTCATCGTCCCCTGTACTGATCACTCATTCGACCTATGATTGAGTACAATGCCCGCTCGAATGTATCTGACCCGACACCTGCTGCAGCTTGAAAGGCCCCAAAAGTTCCTCACCAAAAGGATAAAGGGTCTCAAAAATATGTCTTATGCTGCCCGACTGAAAGAACTTCAGCTCTATTCAGTCTCATACCGCTTGCTCAGAGGTGACCTGTGCCTGACATATAAGGCCATGTCAAACCCAGATTTGATGAGTATGCTTCACCTCAAAAAATCTAGATCCCTCAGAACCACAAGGGCAGGAGACTTAAACCTCGACACGGTTATAAATAGAACATGCTGGAGGGACAGATTCATCACCCAGAGACTCCCTATGCTGTGGAACAAAATCCCGGTACATGTGAGGCAGAACACCTCGATGGCCTTGTTCAAGAGGAATCTTGACCAATGGATGGGAGATCACAGATATACCCCAGGGATTACTTCAGTGTCACTGCTTGACAGAGGCACAGCAAAATAATAGGCATAGTTTTTATTCAAACTAAAGGGGTGGCGAAAGCCACATAACTATGGGCTAGGCTTATAAATGCCCTTGGGCAGATAGCCTAGTATGAACCTATGAACCTATGAACCTATACTCCTTTTCAATGCATTCTCTTGACCAAGTGGCCAGGAATCTCATTTTCTCCATAGAAATTGGCCATGTTATACTTTGAGATGAATTGTGCCAGTTCCTCCTTGGTTACCATAAGAAGCCTGCCTCCAGTTTACCTCTCAGGTCTGTGTTACCGAGGAACTCTGTAGTTTCCTTCCCTGTTACTCCCACTAATGCATATAGCAGATACATTCCACCAGAAAAAAAAAGTATGTTTCTCAGGTTCATAGTCACTATGTATATATATATATATATATATATATAGATATATATATATATATGCATATATATATATATATATATATATATATATATATATATATATATATATATATATATATATATATATATATATATATATATATATATATATATATATATACATATATATATATATATATATATATACATATATATATATATATATATATATATGGTTTCTATCACAATATCAAAACATATAACAAAATATGTTCATCTTTCCGATTCATTTCTCAGATGTACTGCATATTAATGAGCTCACAATCTCAAAGTGCATATAGTGAAACATTTGCTTTCACACTTTTGCCTTTCACTACTGCAAATCACTTAACGTCACTTTTTACAGGGCAGCAAGCCCCCCGGTGCACCTCCCATACACCCCTTGCAAATAATATATTCAAACTCTGAGATTGCAGTACAGTGGGGAAAAGGATAATTACCCGATCCCCACTGTACCGTGACCTAGATCACATATGTGCAAATGCACAGTAGCATTCGCTAAACTGCACATTCGACTGCATTTTTGTGAGTTTGGCATTCTTTGCTGTAGTGCGCCCTCTGAGATAGTATATATAATTGGCAGGGGTGTGGGGGTACAGGGGGCTTGCCCCCTGCTAAACGTGTTGTGAATGGCACCTGATGTTGAGGTAAGTTAAAAAATATTATCAAAACCAAATAAAAAATATAAAAACCTAATAAATCCAAAAGGCGTACACAGACTGGGAGTACCAAACAGCTTTAATCCTTGTACATCAGCATTTCGCCTTAAAGGGATATCAACATTTCAAATTCTAAAGCTTAAGTATACTAAACAATTAAACAATTAAATAATTGTGTTTCAGAATTTGTCTATACATCCCACTTTTAAAGTGACCAGTGCACATTATACATAAACACATCCTTTAGTCATGAAAAACTACTACATTTCACCTAGACGTTCAGCAGCAGAAAAATTATAACAACAAAATGACAATGAATTCTGCAGCAGCATCATCAAAGAAATTCAACCCAGTTTACATAAAAAAAATACAACACCACCTTCTCATAATGTGTGTATACACTCATATGAAAAATACACACACACATACACACACACATATGGACATATCAATGACATTTCTTCAACAATTTAGCAACACCTCCTGATTTAATCCATGTGGGACCAAAGTTCCAAAATTAAAAATGAAAGTAGTCTCCAGCTGATTTAACTTATTAGCAAATAGAGTACCACTACCACAGTTGCCAGATGGTTGGGCTAATACACTGAAAAACAGGGAATCAACATTTCCCCAATGAGCTTCAATAAAATGTTCTGCCACTGGACTGAAGCCTATATTATCCCTTCTAATGTTTCCCAAATGTTCCAAAATTCTAATCTTAACTTTTCTTTTGGTCTGACCTATATACCATCTAACCTCATCACACCCACAACCCAGAATGTATATAACACCACAGGATTGAAAATTAAACCTTATCTAAGAGACAAATCTGGGCACATTGAGCATAATATTAGATACATTTCTGATTCTATGGCACACACTGCATCTCCCACAAGGAAAAGACCCTAATGATCTATTATGGGTCTGATTAAAAATTGGGTAGTTCAGCAATTATTTTAGGTTTAAAAATCTACCAAAAAAGTCACACGTGGAAATAAAGTGATAAGTTTATCATCAACAGTTATCATTGGCCATAACCTTGTAATCACCTGTCTAAGTGTGTCTGAAAAAAGACTAAACCTAGTAACATAAACTATTTTATTTTCTGTACCCTCCTTTCTTGAAGTAAATTGAATTCTATGTCCAAACTTACTATTCTCATGTAATTGTTCCCTACATGCCACATTATTCAACAACAATTCATTCTTTGCTTCATTAAGAATAGATCTAGAATACCCTCTTGCTGATGATCTCTGCTCTACTTCAGCCAGAGATTTCTCTTTAGAAGCCACCTCTGAAGTATTCATCCTTACTCTTCTAAATTCACCATAAGTCAATGACTTAATGAGATGTTCAGGGTGCATATTGGAAGCATGCAAAACATTATTCACAGCAGTATTCTTCCTAAATAAAACATATTGAATAATTCCAATCTCATTCACAAAAAAACTGGGCATCCAGAAAACTAATGGTGCTGAAGTCTGAGGGACAACAAAACTGGAAACCATGACTGTTAGAATTAAAGTCCCCGCAAATTTCTCAAACTCAGATAGAGGTCCCTTACATATGAAAGGTTTCCCTGGTGGCCTGCTCACATTCTTGTGAATCTTTTATACAGCATATGAAAATCAAATTGTATATATATATATATATATATATATATATATATATATATATATATATATATATATATATATATATATAAAATATCAACTTATCCTTGTAATGAATATGACTGTATACTAACCGCTTTTCAAACTCCCCATATACAAAACAGCATAAGAGTGAGCAAAAGGAGCCCCCATAGCAGTGCCCCTCATCTTCAAATAATAGTCCTTGTTAAAACTAAAATAGTTGTGTGTTAAACAAAATTCAAGTAACTCCAAAATGTAGGCACTGTGGGGCCCTTCACCGAGTATTGATGCCACAGCTTCAAGACCCTTACCTGTTGTAATATTCATGTACAAAGAGGAAGTATCCAAAGTGGCTTAAAAATATTCTTTTCTTCACACCGTATTCTGCATTAGAACACAAATCTCTTGTATGTTCTTTATGTGGGCTGGCACGGAACTAAAATGCATTTTAAGTAAAGAGTCCAATAATCCTTCCACATTTTCCAGATAAGAACCGATGCCAGTAATAATCGGTCTCCCTGGGGGCCTGCTCACATTCTTGTGAATCTTTGGTATAGCATAAAAACATGGGTCTCAAGCATTGGCTACAAATAACTTCTTAACAGACTGTGATGAAAGGAACCCCAGATTTTCACTCTTCTCTAAGAGTTCACTTAACTCAATTTTTAAACCATGCAAAAGGGTTGTAAGGGATCTTAACATAAATTCTGTTGTCACACAGAAGTTCAGTTACCGTGTTCTGGTAGCCAGCTTTATCCATAATAACCCAATTACCACCCTCGTCTTCTACCCTAAAAATATAATCTCATATCTGACCATAAATATGAAGCCGCGGTGGTGCAGCAGTAGCATTGTCGCCTCACAGCAAGAGGTTCTCCTGTTCGATTCTCGGCTGGAGCACCTTCTGTGTGGAGTCTGCATGTCCTCCCCACATTCGATTGGCATTTGAAAGCCACGCGTAGAATGGGCGTGCCTTCGTTGAAGGTTGGGCATCGAGCTGGCACCTCAGCACCATAAAAATCTACTGCCAATCATTAGCGGACTGGAGTTCTGCTGTAGCGACCCCTAACCGGCAAAAGCCAAAAGAAGAACATCTGGCCACAAAGTTTGGAAAATTCCTGCCATTCTTCTTTACTTAAATTAAATTGTTTACATTTAAGTTTACTGAATTTTTTTTCCATTTTATTCAACAACAATTTTTCAAACATAGCAACAACAGGAGACAAATTAGGGGGACAAAAGGTGTTTTCCACATTAGGTAAACTAGGAATCTTAAGCTGACCATAACCTGTAACAAAACCAGTGCTGCATTCAATGCTCTTTTCAGTGCTGCAATTAAGTACATTTAAACTTTCATCATAGTCATATATAGATACATCTAACAATGAGTCCTCAGAATTTTCAGATATGGATGAAACATTTCTTTCCTTGTTAAATAAAGTATCTCTAGAAAAGTACACTTTCAAATGAAGTTTGCAACAGAATTTACTAGCTTCAATAAGTACATTAGCAAGAGAGGGACATTTAGTGGGAACAAACTTAGCTCCCTTTAACAACACACCAATAACTGTGTCAGAAAGTGCTAAATTTGCTAAATTAACAATTTTTAAACAATCAACATTACTACCTTGAATTTCATTGAGTCCATTATCAATGATTTGTGAAGATACATGTTGCGAATTTCCAAATAATTAACGTTTCCATTTCTTTTTCTGTTTGCTGCCTGTATTCCCATTGCTGCTGCTGTGCTGAAAACCCTGAGAGCCCTGCAATGAACCCAATCGATTCTCCTGACCAGATGATCCTGCATTAGGCAGCATCTCAAAAGAGACATTCTTTTTTGATGAAGTTTCAGCTGAAGAATATGAAGAATCATGACTATATGACAAAAAAAACTATTCTTTCTATTTTGTGACCTTTCCTTATGAGGGAAACAGTGAACTGAATACACAGAACCACTTGCAAATCCATTTATGTCCCTTTCTAGTTTTTTCTTCTTTCAGCTTTCAGTATTTGCTTAATGTCACCAAATTTTGTGATAAAAGAGGGCTCAAAAATTTGTTGTTTTAGTGTTCTCTCTAGGGTAAACCACGGTGGTGGTGCTGCTGTAGCGTTGTCGCCTCACAGTAAGACGCTGTCCAGTTCAATTCTCAGATAGAGCATCTTCTGCGTGGAGACATGCATGAATGGGCATATCTTCATTGAAGGTTGTGCGTCAGGCCTGGCAAGCCGGTACGTAAAAATCAACTGCCAATCATTAGCAGACTGGAGTTCTGCTGTGGCGACCCCTAACCGGGAAAAGCTGAAAGACACAAACAAACAAACAAGTGTTCTCTCTAGGGTAGTGATCTCTTGCTGAACTTGTTTTAAAGTATGCAAGTTCCTTTTCACTAGGATGTTTAACCAGCCCAAAGTACATTGTAATGAAACCTCACTCCATTCTAGCAATAAATCTTGTTCTGCCTCTGTAAACCCTTCAGCCGGAAGTCAGTCTATACGTAGACCTCTAGGAGTTATATTTGAAGCCAAATATTTCTCTAGCAGTTTAGTGTCATAAAAAAGATTAATTTATTTTACCATCAGTCTCTCCAGCTGTTCAAACTTCACTAACTGGTCATTATAACCTGCAGAGCTCCATGGATCTGCTCCAGTCGACCAGGATTCTCTTTCCTTAAGTAGTTCCATGAACAAACTATTTGTTGCAGCTTCCATAATAACACCAGTCACCAAAAAGAACTGGTAACACCAACAGTGCCACACTATAAACACATCAAAACCAAAGAAAAAAACACAAAAATCTAATAAATCCAAAATGCATACATAGATTTGGAGTACCAAACAGCTTTGATCATGGTATTTCAGCAGGATTAAAGCTATTTGGTACTCCCAATCTGTGTACGCCTTTTGGATTTATTAAGTTCGAAAAAATGTCAACAGTTCAAATTCGAACTGTTAACATTTTTTTAATTCATTGTTATGCTCATTCACTAACATCAGTTTTGACAATGTTTTTTGAGTATTTACTCACACAAAACATTGTCGAAATTATGATGGTAAACATATATATATATATATATCTATATATCTATATATATATATATATATATATATATATATATATATATATATATATGTAGATAGATTGATACACATGTATTGAGAGTGAGAGAAACAAAAAAAAAAGATGGAGATAAATGGATAAATTCACCCATATAAAGCTTTGAATTTCTTATTGAACTCCTACATTGGTCAAAAGGTCTGACTCGCATACTCATCGCCAAAGCCTAATGTGAAAGAATAGCCAGGACAGATTTTTTTTTTCATTTTTTTTCAAGTTTTCAAGTAATGGAAAAAAACTGAGAAAAAAATACATACAAAAACTCTCTTATAGAAACTAACTATGCAGTATTTATTAATACAGAAAATTCTTGACCTTCTACTATTTTCACATCACTGCTAATGCAATGTAGAATAAAATTTGTCTTGAAGACACATTACAGTCTTTCAATTGCAGTTACATCAAGGTTTACATTAGAAACATCTACATTGATTTGTATTACTTTAACCAAACTCACATAAAGAGACTGAACAAATTAAGCTTCAGGTATGTTATGTCTACTAGCAAAATGAAAAGTTGTTTCTTTTCTTTTTTTCAGCCTACATTGCAAGATGGTGACTGGAAGCCAAAGAAAGAAATCCATTAATTTAGTACCAGCCCTATGTGCCTCAGTACCTTACCTCCAGTAATCTTTGCCACAGTCATTTTCATGATAAGTTATTTTTATTCATGAGATAGAAAAGGATTTGTACTAGTTAATTTCACATTTCCAGTTTACAGGCTAAATGACTGAGAGTAAGTAAAGTGAAATGAAGCAGTTCAGCATTCGACTTAAGAAGGTTATTACAATTTCAAGAGCACAGCAGTCTGTTGCAGCTGTAATGCCTAATTGAATATATATTCCACTTAATTCTAAGAGAAAAGTTATTGCAGACAAATCATCTAGTTTAGATTGTCATTTTAGATAAATGTAAGAATAGCCTAAGGAGATTATTGTGAAAATATTTAAATTTATAATGCTGCTCATATCTCTTTCAGTTTCAATTCAAGCATAATCCAGCCGTGTTTATATAATAGCACATAGGAAACACAGCACACATTGTTTATAAGATAAAGGTACTGAAATTATTTACCTAGATAATTACTTCGACTACTGTAAGCAAAATCTGTTGTAGTGTATACGGACAGATGTTAATATTCTGTTTGTCTTTGAAGCTGTTCTTGTTGTTATTTTCTTCTTTGCATGCAATACATCACTGAACCAAAAACTGCAGAATGAGCAGATGTTTTATTCATGGAGATCATGCAAGTACTACCCTGTGAGCTTGTCAAAATAATCATAATCTTTTGCCAGGAGATGTTCCTGAATACTGCTTTTTTTTCCTGCTGCCGTGTGTATTCACTTTGAACCTTGCTTTTTTTTTTGCAAAAATGTCTAAATATACAAATAACACTGAAGTGAAGGTAGTTCACAAATGAGACTTTCTTCTGAAATTTGCACAGGTGTGCTATCAAGAAAACGTTTTTAGTCATTGTTTGCGTCATTTTTTAAAGCTGCATGGTCT